>NC_056728.1:158522934-158547304 GCF_019279795.1 Protopterus annectens | reverse complement strand
ATTATGGCGTTCTTGCATGGGTGTGTGTGCATTTCTGATGGGAGTCATCATCTATGGCTCCAGTGCATAGCCAGCATCCCCCACGAGATGGCCTTGTTGGATGTCCCCCTTGACAAATACCTGGTACAGCTGTGAGGCATGCCAGATATAGGAGTCGTGGTAACTTCCAGGGCTGCCAGCACACACATCCATGATAATGCCCTGGGCATTGCACACGACCTGGCAATAGATGGAGTGGAATCTCTTGCGGTTTATGTAGCATCTACCCTGCTCGCCAGGTGGTGACTTGATTTGTATGTGCGTACAGTCTATCACACCCAGTACCTCCGGGTATTGTGCCACATGGTGGAAGTGGCGCATATTGCTAGCCAACTCCTCCTGAGATCTGGGGAAGTATATATGCTCATTGGCATGTGGTAACATGGCATCCAGGAACTGGTGTAGTACCCTGGATGCTGATGCCTGTGAGATGCCCATTATATCTCCAGTTGGCCTTTGAAAGGTACCTGTGGCCAGTATTTGCAAGTTTACATATACCTTTGTGTCCACTGGGATGGGTTCCCCTCTGTTGTTTCTTGTTCTCAGGCGTGGCTGGCACAGCTCTACTATTTGCTGTAACATGTCCCTGTCCACCCTGTAACGCTCCACTATCTCCTGGTCATGTAGCCCCTGGTAGGTTACTCTTGGTCTGAACACTCTCCTCCTCCTCCAAGGCCTGCGGTGGTTGTCAGCACCCTCCTCCACAACACCGTCTGTCTCTAACACATGCTGATGGATCACAGCTACGGCAGCGCCCAACATGTACATTTTAAAAGTTCCCCGTGTGTTTACACCTATGGTGCAGCGTTTGGGAATACATGGCTGTGTGTTGTGTGCATTCACACTTTATACTATTGTGCTGTGCACACCGATGATGTCATAGGGTGTGTTTGTACGGCCGTATCTAAGGGTTATCTTCCGTGTTTTACCGATGGAACTACAATGGTGCTGCCTTTGGTGTTGCATTACTCTTGCCTGCCATGGATTACCTTTCGACCTTCCCTTACTAGTTCTGCACGTTGCACCTACCATTTTCTGGCATGCATCCTGCAGAGTACTGTCATTTCTACTTTCATGGACATGGCATATCATGCATTTTGTGTGCTACTGCCATTGTGCTGCCTGTCCGCTTTGCTCTGCTGTGTCAGGTCTTCTATCTTTGCAGTCTGCTACCTCCCCTACTTTCTTTGCATTCATATCCCTCCCCTATCCCGTTTTGCAGGTTTCTGCATGCAGAGTTGTCAGCTGCCACTGATTGGCCTTCGTGGGTTGATTAGTGTTGATTGATCATTAGTACTCCAATTACACTTCTTCCGCATTTCCTTATATTGTTCACATCACCTTCCTGTTTCCAATATTGTTTGCAGGGCGTGCGTCACATGACTAGGTTCCGGGAACGTTGACATCCTCATACACATGCACTTTTGCGCGCATTGTGTGCTCTCAGCTGAACTATTACCCCACACCCCTGTCCTGCAGCTTTGATTTGCGATGTACAGCCCAGGTTTGCTGTGCTCCAATGTGCTTACTGCTACAGTGGCACACCCCTCTGCAGATGTCATGTATTCCCTCTACGCCACTCCTCGGTGTATTACCGCTGCGCCGTTTGGTACAACCTTACTCCGGCGGGGAGTTTGCGATTCAGTATTATCTGCCTCATTTGCATGGCATTGACTACTAATTCATAGTTACCACGCCGAAGACTGCCGCGAGTCCTTGGCAACCCTTGCACTGTGGTTGTGGCGTTCCATGCATACCATGGTGTATTATGCTGTGGACCTGATGTCTATTACGATGCTGTTTTATAACATTGTTATATTATTTCATTATGTTGCACCTTCCGCACACATGTCCTGCGGTTCTGATGTGAGTTACTATGGACATGCCATTTAAGTTGTTATTTACGTGTTGTACATGTTTTCTTTTGCCATTCTCTGTGTATTTCGCCATTGGCATATGGTAACAGTGTGATACCTGGGTCTGACACTCTTCCGTTACTCCGATGTTATGTTTGGGAAAATGTAAACTGTTTTTTTTGGTTTACATTGCCGTGGGCTTATGCTACGCCTGCGCCACTTCATGAATCGCTATATGCTTTCATTTGCATGGTGACACACCGCACATGGGGTGTTTAGCATACCTACGCCGGGGGCTGCGCAGATCTGGCGCACGCCGGTAGTGCACGTGGAATTGGATCGTACCTGAATCGCTCGGTGGCCATATTTGGCATTGAAACGCCTACGCTATGCGTGCGCCTGGCGCAAGGTTCATGAATCCCGGGGAGTATCTTTTGCAAACTAAATTCATACATTTATAAAGTAATTACAGACATGAATCTCAATTCAGGGATTTCAGGAGGGATTTGTAAGATCAGGTTTCACAAAAATATAGTTTCCATGAATAAATCCTACAATAAATGCAGTATTTTCTTTGCATAGGCCTAGAAATGCAGTCATATCAAAGCAAGCCTATATCTTCCTTTTATATGTCATATTTTACCAGCAGCTTTGCTAAGTGCAGTTTTAGTGAGGGATACAAATGAGTTCAGTGAAATAACCTGCAGGCCAAAGCACTGATAAAGTTGAGACATGCTATTAAGATGTACAGAACATTTTTTTGCAGGTTAAAGACCTTGGAGAGATACTGAAATAGACAGTTTGGAGAAAAGGACCTGCACTTTTTTATTTAGATCATAAAAGGCTTGGGAACCACTGTTAATGAGGCATGTAAAACTGGGTAGGAAATTTACATGATTTTGGTATCAAAAGAGGTACTTTCAAGACAGAATTTAATTCAGAAGTGCTGAGTTGCAGAAACTACACAGAATGGTTCTGATAAGGGCTGAATACAGTGGTACTATGACTTCCTTTGAAGTTTCAACTGAATTTGTCAGCCAGCAGATTCGCTATGTTACTCTGCTCATTGAAGGTGTTACCACTGAACACCAGTCTGGCACACTGCGTGATGCATTTGTTGTTAAGGGTATAGCTGTAGAAGGCCTTGTGGTTGTCTTTCCACTGTGAGCTTGGGTTCTGGGGGCTATAAGATACCAAAGATGTGAGGCATTAAAACAGTGAATTTTAGTTAACTGTGCAAAAGAATAAATGGTGATTTAGGTGAGTGAAGGCAAATTAAGGGGGTAGGCAAGGTTGGGGAAAGGCTACAAGATGTACTCAGAGCTACATTTATTTGAAAACAGTTATTTAGAAAGAAAAAGAAGAGAAGGTCAGTATGGCTACATGACAAAAGTAAGGCAAAGGAGTAAACCAAAAAGGGAGGGTATACAACTGGTAGGAAGGAGAGATGGGAAGGTGGTGGAGGCACAGTGAAAGGGAAGTAAGCAAACGTATGGGACAAGAGGTGTGAGACAAAAGTGAACTGGCAGAAACATCAGATTGGGAACAAATTAGTTTAGGTATGCTTATTTTTTTTTTTTTTTCATTTCTTAACCATGATAGAACATGGATGCATGGACCATTTCAGGTTCAGTCCTCAACTACAAAAGGGAAAACAGTAATAAAATATTAAAATACAAAATAATAATACTGATGTACAATGTAAGTTTCAAGAGATTATAAAATACAATGGATACTTGACAATAAGGTTTATCATTTGGTGTGTACAAAGCTGATTATAAAATATGATGGATAATATATGAGACTGCCATAGGCAGAGAACAATATTTATAATTTTATGATTAGAGCCTAGGACCTCACACAAAATCATCACCAGACCACCTCCTCGAAGAGAAAGTGTAAGTGGCACTTTCACTCTACCAGGAATCCAATATACGATTCATTGCCTATCATACTTCTGCAGGGTGCTTATTAGAACTACTCACAGCAAGTAACGTCTAAGAAATTTTTTGTCATACATTCCAAATCCCCTAATATATCATTATTTTTGTATGCTTTGGATGCCTTATAAAAGTGATCCTTAATTTGCATCCAATAGTCACTTCTCTCATGCATTTGTATTGCCAAATATGATCTCCTCTTAATTGCCTGCAATAAACTGAGAACAACTGAATCATTCATCTTTCCTCATATTTATTATTTTTTACTATGTCAGACCTACTGTATATACATTGAAACATATTCCATTTTTTTTATAATTGGTCTCACTATGCTTTTAGAAACTGGCATCATCACATTTTCATCTCCTATAAGAATTCCTAAATTTTCAATTTTCTGACATAATCCTATAATGAATGGAATTATTTAGGTTTTATGGCTAGTTGGGGTTTTCATTGCCCAAGTGCATAACCTTGCACACCCTTTTCTATTACGGTTTCCTATTACTAAATTAAACTCTATTGGATTGAGTCCAAGGATATAAACTATCAAGGTAAGCTTGAATTTTAATTAAACTCTTAATTAATCTCTTAATGAGTCTAGCTACTTTAGCATCATCAGAAAATTTAGCTGACCAATAACCACCTGCTAGAGGAAAGGGGGACATATATACATAAAATAGAAAAGATCCAAAACCAATTCCTGACATACATCCCTTTAAATATATTTTCCAGACTTAGTTTCTTGCAAACACATCCTTGCCATTTTATTAGACACCCAAGTTACAATCTATTGCATGACATACATATTAAATCCTAATTCTTCATAAATGCTAATGTAGCATAATGAGAAGCTGAGTCAAGACAAAGAAATACCCATATCAACTGAAATGTTTATATCAAAGGCCCGGTAAAGCTCTACAAGACTGGTTGTAGATGACTGCTCTATCAACTGAGATGTTTATATCAAAGGTCTGGTAAAGCTCTACAAGACTGGTTGTAGGTGACTGCTCTATCAACTGAAATGTTTATATCAAAGGGCCAGTAAAGCTGTACAGGACTGGTTGTAGGTGATCGCACTATCAACTGAGATGTTTATATCAAAGGCCCGGTAAAGCTGTACAAGACTGGTTGTAGATGACTGCTCTATCAACTGAGATGTTTATATCAAAGGCCCGGTAAAGCTCTACAAGACTGGTTGTAGGTGACTGCTTTATCAACTGAGATGTTTATATCAAAGGCCTGGTAAAGCTCTACAAGACTGGTTGTAGGTGACTGCTCTATCAACTCAGATGTTTATATCAAAGGCCTGGTAAAGCTGTACAAGACTGGTTTTAGGTGATCGCACTATCAACTGAGATGTTTATATCAAAGGCCCGGTAAAGCTCTACAAGACTGGTTGTAGGTGACTGTTCTATCAACTGAGATGTTTATATCAAAGGCCCAGTAAAGCTCTACAAGACTGGTTGTAGGTGACTGCTCTATCAACTGAGATGTTTATATCAAAGGCCCGGTAAAGC
Organism: Protopterus annectens; assembly: GCF_019279795.1. Taxonomy (NCBI): domain Eukaryota; kingdom Metazoa; phylum Chordata; order Ceratodontiformes; family Protopteridae; genus Protopterus; species Protopterus annectens. The sequence goes on along the minus strand of NC_056728.1, from coordinate 158,541,952 downwards.
TGTACAAGACTGGTTGTAGGTGATTGCACTATCAACTGAGATGTTTATATCAAAGGTCCGGTAAAGCTGTACAAGACTGGTTGTGGGTGACTGTACTATCAGCTCAGATGTTTACATCAAAGGCTTGATAAAGCTGTACAATTTATTTATTTATTTTACATTTGTTGACTGGGATAGCCCAACTCGATACTTGTCCATTTTCAGCAGAGGCCCAAGCAGAAAAGCTCCATACATACATACATATATACATACAGAAAAACTGTTACATTAAACAAGTTAAAGCACTGTTACACATACAATACATAGGATAAAAGTCATTCATTCTGTCATATATAAATCTGATGTGCTGTAGAGTAACAATTAGGAAGCAATGTAGGGGTGGCCAAAAGACCTCATTAGCACATGTTTATATTGCCAGAGTCAGGATTAGAGCAAGGACATAGCCATTGCCTTTTAAGGTACTGATTTAGATTTTTTTTTTAATTGAGATAGAATGGGTTCTAAAGTAAGCTCAGCAGGAAGTAAGTTCCATATTTGGCATATACAGAGTCCCCAGATGAGTTGTTGCTTTTGAGGGTTTGGAATAGTAATTTGTTGGATGCGTAAAGTGTCTTGAGGTTGCTGTAAGGGGTGGTCAATTTTGTAAATGTGGGTGTGTTTTCAGGTTGGTAGAGAATTTTATGTGCTAGTATTAGCTGAGTGTACTGAAGTTGGATAGGCAATTCTAGCCACCTTAGATTCTTTAGTTTTAGACAGTGGTGTGTTCTGTATGCTGCTCCAGTGGCAAATCTAGCAATATGATTAATGCAGCTAGAGAGTTTATTAAAGTCAGACTTACTCAAGTTCTTGAAGAGAGGGGATACATAAAGGAGGGTGGAAAGTAGATGTGTATGGGCAAGTATCGTCCTAGCCGACTTCACACTTCTAAAGACTAGTGTGGTCTCCTTTCAGGCCCCCGAGCCGGCGGAAAACAATACTCAAGCCGCTGAATCACTTACAAACGCCTTCTACCAGCACCTGCAGGACTGCATGGATAAGGCAATCCCAAGCAAAACAAAGACTCTTTGTACCAAAGGCAAGCGTCCAGTCTGGTGGACCCCAGCCATAAACAAACTCTACAACAAAAGGAGGAAGCTACTACAAGATAGAGCAAAATCCTTAAAAGGTTAGACACCCTTGATCACTATAAGTAAAAAACTAAGAGCTCTCATAAAATCATCCAAAGCAAATTTCGAGAGAAAAATAGCTAAAGACTCAAAAGACAATCATAAGGCCTTCTTTAGCTATGTTAGAAACCTAGGAGGAAACTCCCAGATATGCTCAGAACTAGTTCAAAATGATGTGAAGATTACTGATCCTACAGACATTGCCAACATACTGGCTGACAGGTTCAGTGCAACCTTCTCCGCCCCCTCCCGCCGAAAAGGAGAGATATCTATACCAAATGAGTGCGGCCGCCAAACATCTCCAGCGCCCAAGTGAGAACTGCTCTCTCCAAAGCAAAAACACAGCATCCATGGGACCCGATGGTGTCCCCGGCTGTGTGCTCCACGAACTCAATGAGGAATTAAACCCACAGCTAGGACAGCTGTTTAATCAAAGTCTTACCTCTGGATACGTACCCAGGAGTGGCGCACTGCAACTGTGGTCCCACTTCACAAAGGCGGTGCCTCCACAGACCCTGGAAATTACCGCCCATTAGCTTGACAAGCCTTATCTGCAAAGCCATGGAGAGGATCATAATGGACCTCATAAATAAAGACATAGGGAATTTGCAGACTTTGGATCCAACCCAGTTTGGCTTTGTCAAAGGCAGATCATGCCTTTTAAACTTGGTTGACTTTTTGAAACAGTCACCAAAGCCATTGATGAGGAAAGGCAGTCCATACAGCCTACCTCAATCTGGCTAAGGCCTTGATACAATACCCCACTCGGGTATCATTGAAAAACTCATCAGCTTAAATGTTAACCCATACATCACAAGATGGGTTGCAAACTGGCTGAGTGACAGAACCCACAGGGTCAGAGTTGCTGGCGCCATGTCAGACTCAAAGCCTGTCACAAGTGGTGTCCCACAGGGCTCAGTCCTGGGCCCACTCTTGTTTGGCATCTACTTTTCCAGTACAAGCAAACACAGGAGGGTTATGGCTGACAAAGTTTGCAGATGACTGCAAACTGGGCGCCATAGTAGAAAATACATCTGACACAGATATCCTTCAGAAGGGTCTCACAGAAGCGGATAACTGGTGCCAGAGCCACGGCCTAAAGTTAAATGCCAAAAATGCATAGTCATACCCTTCGGGAAAAACAAGGTTACCCCTAGCTACCAAATAGGTGGCAATCCACTGAGCACAGAAGAAGTTATCAGGGACCTGGGGACCCAGGTTGATAGTAGTCTGTCATTCGACACCCATGTAGCTAAAGTAGTTAGGAAGTCCTTCTACATTGCCCACCTTATCATGAAGGGATTCTCATCTAGATCAAGGGAGGTCATAGTCTCCCTTTACTCATCACTCATCAGACCAATGATTGAGTACAATGCCCCATTCGAATGTATCTGACCCGACACTTGCAGCAGCTGGAGAGGCCACAAAGTTCCTCACCAAAAGGATAAAGGGTCTCAAAATCTGTCCTATGCTGCCCGACTGAAAGAACTCCAGCTCTATTCAGTCGCTTACCGCTGCTCAGAGGTGATCTTTGCCTAACATACAAGGCCATGTCAAACCCAGATTTGATGAATATGCTTCACCTCAAAAAATCTAGATCCATCAGAGCTACAAGGGCGGGAGACTTAAACCTCGACACGGCTATTAATAGGACGTGCTGGAGGGATAGATTCATCACCCAAAGACTCCCTATGCTGTGGAACAAAATCCCGGTACATGTGAGGCAGAGCACCTCGCTGGCCTTGTTCAAGAGAAATCTTGACCAATGGATGGGAGATCGCAGATATACCCCAGGAATTACCTCAGTGTCACTGCTCGACAGAGGCACAGCAAAATAATGGGTATAGTTCCCCATACTAAAGGGGTGGCGTAAGCCACAAAACAATGGGCTAGGCTTATAAATGCCCTCGGGCAGATAGCCTAGTATGAACCTATGAACCTATGAACCTATGAGTGAGGAAAGGTTTGATCTTGTATAGTGAGCCAAGTTTTTTATTAACTTTTTTAATAGTTTGATTAATATGCATATCAAACTTGAGGTTATTATCAACTGTTGCACCTAAGAGTTTGGTACAGGGATCTGGGACAATGACAGTGCCATTGTTAGATTTTATAGTAAAGGTTGGAGCAGAGGCTTTATGAGTGGGGGAGAAAAGCAGTAGCTTTGTTTTGTTAGGATTTCATAGGAGACGTCAATTACAGAGCCGATTTTTGACAGAATTAAAAACATTTTGGGAAAGAGCCTGCAGACTTAAAGGGGAGGTGGCAGAGCAAATCAAAGTAGAGTCATCTGCATATTGAATGCTGGTGGCTGTTGGGATGACTGTGTACAGGTCATTAACACAGATAGAAAATAATAGGGATCCTAATATAGGGCCCTGAGGGACCCCAGGGGTGATAGGTAGAAAGGAAGCTAGTTTGTTCTGCCATAGTGTAGCCTGCTGTCTACCATTCAGATAAGATTTGAACCATTGGATGGCCTGGACATCTAGGGGAATAGTTTATGTGTGTGTATGAGTAGTTGGGGGTTGACCATGTCGAAGGCTTTAGAGAGATCAAGAAAGAGGGCAGTAGAAAGCTTATTGTTGTTTCGGTTTTGATTAATAACATTGGAGAAGGAGAGGAGGACCATGGTTGTACAGTGGAATGGTCTGAAACCATGCTGCGAGTTAGCCAGGAGATTGTGCTGAATGAGATGGCTCAGGAGTTGTTTATGGATGCACTTCTCCATAATTTGACAGTTCAGTGGAACTGCCCCCTTTGTGGAGTGGAATAACATGAAATGTCTTCCAGATGGAGGGGGTAGTGGCTTCTGATATACTTCTATTGATCAGGATAGAGATCAGGTAAGCTATGCCATCCACAGCTTTTTGTAGATACTCAGATGGGATGAGATCTGCTGCAAGGATGGTAGGTTTTAGTTTCTTGATTATGGCATGGAAAAGTGATGTGGAAACTGGTTAAAAGTTAAAGGCGAGTTGAGAACTAGGTGCAGCAGCGTTAGGACTTGGGCAACTGGAAGATAGTTGTTTATCTAGTGACTGGATAGTTTCTGTGAAGAAACTATTAAATGAACTGGCAATGTCTTCCGAAGGGTTTTGGATGGTAGCCGAGGGGGTAGGATTTGTGTATTGCCCTGGATGAATAAGTTTATTTATTCCTGCCCAAAACTTTTGCAGATTGTTTTGATGCTTTTGTTGTAAATGGCAGTAAAAGTTTTTTTTTTTATCAAGGGTGGTAGATTTCTTAGTGTTGTTCCTTAGTTGTCTAAATCTAAGTTGATCTAAGGGGGATTTTGTGGTGCACCAAGTGGTCCAAGCTTTATTTGTAAGTAAGATCATCTGTCTGGTTTCTTTTGAAAGCCATGGAGCAACTTTTGCTTTAGTTCTTATAGAACGTGCAGGTGAATGGGTATCAAGGATATCTATGAAATATAATGCAGCTTCTTCAAGTGGGTGGTTGTAGGTGATTGCACTATCAACTAAGATGTTTATATCAAAGGCTCGGTAAAGCTGTGCAGGACTGGTTGTAGGTGATTGCACTATCAACTGAGATGTTTATATCAAAGGCTCGGTAAAGCTGTACAGGACTTGTTGTAGGCGAATGTCCTTGAGTAATGTTGATATATATCTACATATGCTTTTCTTACTGATTAGTCTAAAATTTTAGGACTCATTTAAGATATTTTCCAGTAATACTTCTAAGGCTAATAGGTCTAAAATTGCCAACGTTTTAAGAGACTTCACCCTTCAAAACTGGAATTGTATGATGGTATAAACCCTTCTTGCATGGATTATTGGAAAAGAAAATTACATGGCCCTATCATGTTTGCTAATATTAACTAGGAAAAATTCATTAATATTACCAGGTCCCAGTAGTGTGTCCAATCCACCTACAGCATGTCTTTGGGATGTGGGAGGAAACCGGAGCACCCGGAGGAAACTCACGTGACCACAGGGAGGACATGCAGACTCCGCACAGAAGGCACCGCAGCCGAGGATCGAACCGGAGAACCTCTTGCTGTGAAGTGGCAATGCTAACTGCTGCACCACCGTATGGGCGGCCACGGTGGTTTAGCGATTAGTGTTGCCGCCTCACAGCAAGAGGTTCTCCGGTTCGATCCTCGGCTGGGGTGCCTTCTGTGTGGAGTCTGTATGTCCTCCCTGTGGTCGCGTGGGTTTCCTCCGAGTGCACCGGTTTCCTCCCACATCTCAAAGACATGCTGTAGGTGGATTGGACACACTAAATTGGCCATAGTCATGAGTGCATGCATGTGTGTGCCTTCTGTGGAAGGTTGGGCTCCGGGCTGGCAACTCAACACCGTAAAACTCCACTGTCAATCATGAGCAGACAGTGATCCACTGTGGCGACCCCTATCTGGGAAAAGCCAAAAGAAGAAGATTAGCAGGTCTCAATGAAACATATTTCCTTATTTTGGGAGAGGTTCCATGATGAAACAATCTGAAATTATTGGGCAAGAGTTAACAGCAATTCTATTTTCATTATCAAATTTCTATCTGTTAAGATCCTACTTTGCTCTTGAAAATGTATGACCAAAACATGCCATAGTAGCTTTCTAGTGTTGTTAAGTATGGAGTCACCCTCATTGATGGAAATATAACTATTCTGTCCTTGAAGTTCTTCACATCATTATAAAAGGTTCTCTTATTATGTACAGCATATTGACCCAGTTTTTACTGATACTTCAGCTTTTCTCTTCTAATAAGAACTCCTACTTTCCTAGCACTTTATACACACACACACACACACACACACACACACACACACACACACACACACACACACACACACACACACACACACACACACATGCACACACGCACACGCACACACACATACACGCACACACGCACACACACACACACACACACACACACTCACACACACACACACACACACACACACACACACACACACACACATACACACACACACACACACACACACATACACATACACATACACACAAATATACCTATATATATGAATATAATCCATATATCTTCCACACTGATTCTATCAAACTCTTCTTGCAGTCCCAATAAATTAGAGTTAATAAAAGTATTATTGGCCTGATTTTTTCGCAGTTCTTCTATTAGTTTTTATCTCTCCCTCCCACTTGGTGGTGGAGATGGTTAAAGCCCTGTCTATGGCCCAGTTAAACCCGGTTTAATTAGTGGCTCAGGTGACTGATGAAGCAGCAAGGAGGGATGGACATGTCTGACCCAGGTGGGTGGGCATTTATAAGTGATGCTCCCTTAGGGGCTCTCAGATGTAATTGATGAGCATGAGAGGTTGGATCTACAGGATGGATGCAAAGACTGCAGTGCCCCTAGGACATCCTTAAGATCCATTACCTGCATTACTGGAGTAAGTCAAGGGGGTAGGAAATAAGCTGGTAAACCCTAATGTGAACATGAAACATTGTGCCGATGGGTCAGTTAAATGATGTTCCAAGGCGGATAAAAAAAAATCAAAAAAGATTTACTCCCTTGAGTCATATTATTCCAGTTGACAGTTTTTAAATTCAGATCTCCCCTGTACAAAGTTAGGACAGATTGCACATTTTTTCATTCCATCTGCCCAGTTTTTCACACCTGATGTTTCTTGAATGGTGCTCTATAAAAGCCTGCAAACTGAGCATTAGACATCCTCCCATCAACTATGAATGATAACATTTTAGTTATTTCACTGTTATAAACTACCTATGATCTGATGGTTTATTTCACATATATTGACACCATCACCTTTTATTTTTCTTCTATAATAGATGTCTGCAACACAGTCGGTGATTTCCAGGGGCTTCACTAATTCATTAAACCATATCCTGGTTATTATGCATATATACAATCCACCTTACTCTTTAGAAACAGTGCAGCTTTGAAATTTGTTATTTAAACTTCTTGCATTGCATACTAACAGTACTGATTTGTCATGTCCATTTCCATCCACTTCTAAAAAGCCTTTATATTTTCCCTAACTTATGATTCAAAATGTTATTGGCTATATATATATATATATATATATATATATATATATATATATATATATATATATATATATATATATATATGGTTCCCATTCAGAAGCCTGAAACATCATAAGCCTGAAAATCAAAATCCTGAAACCAAAAGCCTGAAAATTCAGAATCCTGAAAACTCAAAATCCTGAAAGCCCAAAATCCTGAAAGCCCAAAATCCTGAAACTCAAAATCCTGAAAACACAAATAATGCTAATATGTCACTATAAAGACAGTAATATCTACCAACTGACCCTGACCCTAACCCTAACCCTAAGGTCTGTCACTATCGCACACTCACCTGACCCGCGCCCTAACCCTAACTCACTTAAACCGCCCCTAACCCCAGTATTTGTCACTATTGCATACATGCCTAACCTGCGCCCTAACCCTAACTCACTTAAACCACCCCTAACCCTAACATAAAACCAACCGCACACTTACCTGACCCCAACGCATGACCTAACACCACAGGGCTAACAATAGCAAAGCCAAAATTACATCAGTATGTCTATTTTGTGTTTTCAGGATTTTGAGTTTCAGGATTTTGGGCTTTCAGGATTTTGAGTTTTCAGGATTCTGAATTTTCAGGCTTTTGGTTTCAGGATTTTGATTTTCAGGCTTATGATGTTTCAGGCTTCTGAATGGGAACCACATATATATATATATATATATATATATATATATATATATATATATATATATATATATATTGGGGGTGCTGACCTGTGGGTGTTTTCTGTTTTGATCCTTGGTGGAGTGTGGGGATGTCACATTAGTAGGTGTGCCCACAAGAAAGGAATAGTGTGAATACATGACTGAGTTACAGTGGAGACTGATGATACCTCACACATCTCCATTGCATGCCCATCTCTTGAGCATACCACTAAGTCCAGAAGGGAAGGGGGCAGAAAGGTAGGCTAAAAGTAACCTCCCTCCAACCCTGCTGGATGTAATGACAGTGTAATGCTTCAGGACATCCTTAGGTTTCTTGCTGGCCATGGTGAAATTTGCAGGCATTGGAATAGGGGTACATTGGTGTGCTGGCAGGCCCAGCAAGGATGTGGGGCACCAAGATGACTGTATGAATGACAAAAAGGGAGCAGAAAAAACTACTGCCCTCTACTTATTAATACAGAGTAAGTAATTTTTCATTAACCTAAATATATAATGCTCTGTTAACACCGCTTCTTGTTCTGTGTCATCAAACTTGGCTTTATATTGCCTCCTAAGACCCTTCCTTTTTCCTTGCCCTGACAATTAAGTTTTTTAATTTGCTGAAGTCACTAAATTCGTCCATTAGAGTCTCCCTCGTCCTCTTTTAAGTTGCTTGAGTGCCTTTTACGTTTACCTATTATGCTACACTCTTACTTATCCTCCATCTCCTAAGTCACCCAACTGTGATGCCAACACTTGTTCCCCTTGTAATTCCAGTATAATGATAGCAAAAAAAAGGGGGAGGAGAACGATAAAAGAGGAAAGGGAGGAGGTAAAGGGACAGCAAAAGGAAGAAGGGGAAGGTGGGGTAAGAACTAGTTTTGATAGGTAGAGGCAAGAGACTGGAATATTGTCAGGGGAGTTAGTGGTGAGGGGTACTTAGTTGTCTGCTGATGTGCTAATAGAAGAAATGTCAGGAAGAGTATGAGGAGCGGTAGAGAAAGGAAGGACAGACTTAGACAGGGTGGGTAAGGATGACAGGAAGCAGATCACAGATGGTAATGAAAAAACAAAGCTATTTAATGACTAGTTCACTTTAGTTTTCACAAACCAGTGGGAAGGAAGGGTGTCATGCTGGAGAAATATGCAACACATGCATAGTACAATGACAAATGGCAGAGTTAATGAAGCAATATTGTAGAAAGACTGTGTTGATGAGTACAAAAGTTAATTGTTAAGGTATGTATACAGAAAAGGCAGTAGTTTCCATGGAGACAGTAGAAAGTAGGAAAGTATAATCAACTAGGATTATGGGTGTTTACTAACCATGATTGTCAAAATAATGGCACTGTTAGTTTTCCTTGGTGGGTGGTTTTGGTGACTTCCTAAAGGTTGAGGGCAGTGTTTCCTCTGATGTTTTTGAGATATTTTATTCCAATATTCTGGTTCTACCTTGACAGTAGCTAGCAATGACAGAAAACTGACTACTAATGTGTTAGAGTCACCAAAAAACAAGGAAAACAAAAGGAAAAAAAACAGCACAAAACAGTATGTCTAGGAATAATAAAAAGTGTAACAACCACATATTAATTTTGTCAGATCATGAAACTTCTAGGCTTCAGGTTTCAGTATCAGACAAAACTGATGGCTTATCATTTAGTAAGGTGCCAGAAGGCAATATACCTATTTCAAACATTCTCACTGACATAATAAAATGTGACAAACACTGCAATAAATGATGACGTGTTAGGTAGTACACAGTTCAATACTGATAGAACTGGACACGTGAATACCAGTGCTCAGTGTATGTTTTCTTCTGGTACTTCCAGATGTTTCTATCTGGAAGTTACTGTTTTAAAAATGACTCAGATTGCACAGGAAACAAAAGTGGTACTAAAAGTGCACGTCTTGAAGTTAATATTTTAGAAGATAATAATGGTAGTAATTTATAGTCAGAGCCTTCCTTTGGAACATCATGTACCAATACCTAAACTTTCAGCAGTTCTGATATTATGGTGAGAGAAAATCAGAATAAATTTAACACATGAGAATGTTTTATTAGTTTGGCAGAAAGTAGAAATATAAGTAGAAATACAATATTCAGGAAAATAGCAAAAACAAATATGGCTGATAAGCCAAATGACAGTAGAAATATTAAAGAAGTAACTATTGGTAAAAAATGAGACAAGTGGTACAAATTAGGAAAGTCTTACTTTGGAGGAATCACTATTAAAACCAGCAGTAAGGCAACTGTGCAGTTTGGATAAAAATCTCTTTACAGTGACTGCATTATCAGGATTAAAGTTGGATATTACAGACATGATAATAGGATCAGTAAGGAGTACAGTCGGACATCACTTCATTGTCATTCATGTGGGTGTTGATGGTCTTAAATACACACAACTGAATCACATGAAAAATGCAATTTTGTTAATTAAACAAACATATTGTCCAGATCATTACCAATTTTTTTCAGGAATGCCTCAATATTCTGTTTTAGGACCTGTATTTTTTAATATGGTGTTTGCTGCAATACCTAAAAAGATTTCTGGTTTTGCAAGTATTCTAATGATTGTAAGCTTTACAAAATGTAAAATACTCTACTTTACAAAATGAAAAAGATTACGAGGCCTTGAATATACATATATATATATATATATATATATATATATATATATATATATGTGTGTGTGTGTGTATTTGTATATGTATATAATATATATCTATGTATATATATATATATATATATATATATATATATATATATATATATATATATATATAGAGAGAGAGAGAGAGAGAAAGATATATATATATATATATATATATATATATATATATATATATATATATATATATATATATATATATCTATATGTATATATAGATAAAATTGAGGACCCAGTCTACTCCATCTTACGCAAGGGACCCATGCTAATAGTGGGAGGGTTATGTATGTGCCCCTATTGGTCAGTGTGTACTCGTCATAAAGGCCAGCAGCCCTGAGTCAGTAAATTACTGGCCGGCTGGTGTTCAGTTGCCCAGCCTGGTTTACCTGTGATAGCTCTGCTGAGCAAAACATGGATGTAAAAATGTCTTGATAGTAGCCAGTACATGGTTCAGAAAAACAGTCACAATATCACATACAAGAGTGGCCAACATGCAACTCAGATAGACTTCCACCTTGTAAGGAAAGGGCACTGGGGTAGAATCAGTGATTGCAAAATCATTCCCAGTGAAACAGTCAACCCACAACATAAACCACTGGTTGCCAAAATCAGATGCAAGCAGTGATCAGAGAAGGCTCTAAAGTCAACAGAGACCAGGCTGAAGATCTGGAAGTTGGCTGGAGAGAATGCTCAACAGTTCAAGGAGTTACTCTATGGCTCTAGCACCCCCAGAAGAGGAAGAAATAGATGGAGTTGATGAAGAATGTCAGTGCGGATGCACAGAGTAGTATAAAGTAAGATGGGAGATGAGCAGTTGGGATTCAGATTAGCATGCAGCATAACTGACCTGATGTTTGCAGTGAGACAGATAGTTGAGAAGAAGCTAGAGAAGAGGAAATAATCCAACTGGGCATTTCTAGACTTGGAGAAAGTATATGACAAGGTCCCAGGAAAGCTGATTTGAGCAGTACTGCGGTGGTTCAAAGTCCCAGAAACATTGGTAAAATTAATGCAGGCAAGAACTAAATGAGTCAAGTATGATCAGTGTTCAGCCACACAGAGGGGTTCCCCAGTGGGAGTGGATATAAATCAAGGTTCAGCTCTGAGTTCACTGCTGTTCATACTGGTGATGGACTACATTGCTAAACAGGTTGGAGGGAACAGAGCAACAAAGTTGCTGTACGCAGACAATGTGGCATTACAGGCAGACAGAACATCAGCAAAGGATAGGGGAATGGAATGCAAAACTGAAGGCACATAGGATGAAACTAAGTACAGATAAGACAGTGGTAACAGCAGCAAATCAGGGAAATCAGAAGAAGTTGAGAATCAAGATAGAAGAGAAGATAGTGGAACAGGTAAACAGCTTCAAGTATCTGGGAGGGGTGGTTGAGGAGAAGGGTAGTCTGAATGAAGAGGTCAATGCTAGAATCAGAGGGGCTACAGCCAACTGGCATAGAATATCAGGTGTAGCCTATGACAGAAGAATGCCAAAGAAGCTGAAAGGTAAGGTGTACAAGACAATGGTGTGACCAGTACTACTGTATGGTACAGAAACCTGGGCAGTAAAGGCAGAGCAGATCAGAAAACTAGAGATGATGGAAATGAAGTGCCTGAGATGGGTGGTAGAATGCAGTCTGTGGGAAAGACAAAGAATTGAGGGCATAAGAGCAGAAGCCAACGTAGCTCTGTGACACCCCTACACTGGCCCAGTAATCAAAGAACCTCAGTCCTCACCACTAACACCAGTGAGGGATGTGCACATTGGGAGGATAACAAGTACACACACAGTAAAGTACAATTTCCCTTAGAGAACACAGTCACTCTGGGGCAGGTTTCTCCCTCTTTCTCCAGATCCCCAATAAGACACCCATTGGCAAAGGTATAGGGTTAAGATCTCAGCCGAGTGTTCAAGCCAAAACCTCTAGCACCCTCTCTGTCCAACCAGTGCTTCATGTACCTGCCCAGGTAGCTCACACACACACACACACACACACACACACACACACACACACACACACACACACACGCACACACACTCTGAGATTTGATTTATATACAAACACACACACACACACACACACACACACACACACACACACACACACACACACACTTCTGGGAAGGGCTGACACAGGTTTACTAGCTATGCCCCCTTCTGCCCAGACTAAAAGGTAGTTATCACTGCCACCAGCCAGCTCTACTTAGCTACTATAAGGCCCTTCCCAAAGGGTAACCAATTCTACTGTGTAATGCTGCTATTATCCAAATGGTAAGCGTGACCAAGACTTTTAAGGCTATTTAGGAGTGGCCTATACAGTGTCACCAAATACATATGCAAGTACTCCAAGAGCTTAAATATCTCTAAACAAACCAGCCACAATTAAAGGGTTTAAATATATTTAATAATAAATAATAAAAGCACAAGACAGTATTCAATAACTCAACACAGTGACAACAGAGTTCAGAATCGCAAAAAATATTTTAAAACAACACGTAGGACAGTTTCACATAAATGCAGAAAACATCTAGACTGATCTTAATATTTTCCTATCTATCTCTAATAACAAAACCAGCAAGAATCATATCCAATTATAATTGTAAGCAGATCAGTATGATGATCTAGGTATTGTAATTACAAGTAACTTAACTTTCACTAATCATGCAAACTCAGCCCCAAAGCTATTAGTTATATTTTAAGTTCTTTCACAACAAGAAATGAAACCTGTCTTGTTACTGTATTTAAATCCTACATAAGACATTTTGGCATATAATAATGTGTTCTGAATGTATAATCAAGAAAAATTGCACATATTAGAAGATGTATGGAGAGAATTTACCAAAAGAACTTCTAAGTTAAGGACTTCAATAAGACCAGATGTCAGCATCTAAAGTTATACATCTTGGAGGAAGTTTAATAACTGCGTATAACTGTGTATAATACTTTTAATGACACACTCTAAGAGCCCTTTTTAATATTGAAATAATTTCTAAGAACAGGGCTTTGAAGCATAATAACATGAATTTTTGTACTCAAGTATGTAAATCTAAATTTAAGTAAACATTTTGCACTAACAGTATGGCTATAACATGGAATAATACTCCCTTTAACGTTCATTTATCTAGTAGTGTAGTTGAGTTTAACAAACTACTTGATAACTGGATGGGTCATAAAGTATATAAGATTTATGCAAAGGAATCTGTGTTCCTTGTTGGCCTATTGGTCTAAACAGTATGTTAACATTTAACAACTTATGAATTTATATATAATTTTCATTCTGTCATCATTTCATTGACCTGCAGATGATGGAGCCTCTTACATTTAATTCTCTTCTGTCAAAACACCAGAACAGGCTTTAGCATGGGTCCTGTAGGAGGGGAAATGCACAGTGCATTCCATGAAAAGAATGCTTTATGTAAAGGCTTGACCATCTGATAGCCAATACATAGATGCATACATATACACACCACACATACTCACATGTACACACACACATACATATACACAAACACACAGCCACAAACACATGCGCACACTCACACACGTACTTACACATATGCACACACACACACACACACACACACACACACACACACACACACACACACACATATATGCACACTCGCATGCACATACACACACACACACACACACACACACACACACACACACACACACACACACACACACACACACAAAGAGGCACACAAACACACATGCACCCCCTCAGACACTCGCCCCTTTTATACATAACAGTGCAGGAAAGGGTACATCACATTTAGCTGCACTTTTCTGAGTTCACACATACGGAGAGCAATTCAAACATTACTTAAAGTAGACTAAAACAATGCAAATCACTACCCCCATAATACCAAACCCTACAACTACCATCAAACTATGTTCCATGTATCAAAATCTTACTACGGAACTAAAGGTAAACAAAATAAAAGCTGCAGTTGCATCAGAAATCTCTGCTCATATTTAATTAAACCAAAATGCAAATCGGCAGACTAGTACCGAGGTGTGCGTGTGTGTGTGTGTGTGTGTGTGTGTGTGTGTGTGTGTGTGTGTGTGTGTGTGTGTGTGCACGCATGTCTGCTGTCTGTGTTATGCTAATGTATGGAATCTCATAATACATAATCCCCGGGATTCATGAACCTTGCGCCAGGCGCACGCACAGCGTAGGTGTTACAACGCCAGATATGGCCTCCGAGCGATTCAGGTACGATCCAATTCCACGCGCACTACCGGCGTGCGCCGGAGTTGCGCCGCCTCCAGCGTAGGTATGTTAAACACCCCATGTGCGGTGTTGCACCATGCAAATGAAGGCATATAGCAATCCACGAAGTGGCGCAGGCGTAGCATAAGGGCACGGCAATGTAAACCAAAAAAAACGGTTTACATTTACCCAAACATGACATAGGAGTAACGGAAGGCTGTCAACGTCAGGTATCACACAGTTGCCACATGCCAATGGCAAAAGACACAGAGAATGTCAAAAGAAAACATGCACAACATGTAAATAATGACATAAATGGTATGTCCGCAGAAACTCACAGCAGAACCCCAGGACATGTCCGCGGAAGGTGCTAAACATTGAAATAATATGACAATGTCATAAAAGAGCAGTGTAATACACATCAGCTTCACAGCCACAATACACCATGGTATGTATGGAAAGCCACATCCACGGCGCAAGTTTGCCAAGGAGTCGTGGCAGTGTTCGGCGCCGTAACTATGAATTAGTAGTCAATGCCATGCAAATGAGGCAGATAATACTGAATCGCAAAACCCCCGCCGGCGTAAGGCTGTACCAAACGGTGCAGCGGTAATACACCGAGGAGTGGCTCAGAGGGAATACATGTCAACCGCAGAGGGGTGTGTCACTGTAGGAGGAAGCACATTGGAGCCCAGCAAACATGGGCTGTACATTGCACATCACAGCAGCAGGACCGGCGTGTGGGGAAATAGTTGAGCTGAGAGCACACAATGCGCGCAGAGATGCATGTGCACGAGGATGACTACGTTCCCCTAACCCAGTCATGTGACGCCCGCCCCGTCAACAACAACGGATACAGGAAGGTGATGCTGAGAATATGAGGAAATGCGGAAGCAGTGTAATTGGAGTAGTAATGAGCAATCAACACTAATCAACCCACGAAGGCCAATTGGCGGCAGCTGACAACTCTGCATGCAGAAACCTGTAAAACGGGATAGGGGAGGCATATGAATGCAAAGAAAGTAGGGGAGGTAGCAGATTGCAAAGAGTGAAGAACCGACACAGCAGAGCCAAGTAGACAGGCAGCATAACGGCGGCAGACAAAACGCATGATATGCCATGTCCCAGAAACTACACATGACAGGGCTCTGCAGGATGCAAGCCAGGAAATAGTAGGCGCAACATGCAGAAACAGTAAGGTAAGGTCGAAAGCTAAACCAATGCAGGCAAGTGTAATGCTACACCAAAGGCAACAGCGTTGCAGTGCCAACGGTAAAACACGGAAGATAATCCACAGATACGGCCGCACAGACACACCCTATGACATCACCGGGTGTACAGCACAACAGTATAAAGTGTGAATGCACACAACACACAGCCGTGTATTCCCAAACGCTGCACTCTAGGTGTAATCACATGGGGAACTTTTAGAATGTACATGTTGGGTGCCGCCTTGGCCGTGATCCATTAGCATGTGTTAGAGACAGACAGAGTTGTGGAGGAGGGTGCCGACAACTACCGTAGGCCTCAGAGGAGAAAGAGAGTGTTCAGACCAAGGGTAACCTACCAGGGGCTACAAGACCTGGAGATAGTAGAGCGTTACAGGGTGGATAGGGACACGTTACAGCAAATAGCGGAGCTGTGCCGGCCACGCCTGAGAACAAGAAACAACAGAGGGGAGCCCATCCCAGTGTACACAAAGGTATGTGTAAGCTTGTGAATACTGGCCACAGGTACCTTTCAAAGGCCAACTGGGGATATAATGGGTATCTCACAGGCATCAGCATCCAGGGTACTACACCAGTTTCTGGATGCCATGTTACGACATGCCAATGAGCATATATACTTCCCCAGATCTCAGGAGGAGTTGGCTAGCAATATGCGCCACTTCCACCGTGTGGCACAATACCCAGAGGTACTGGGTGCGATAGACTGTACGCACATACAAATCAAGTCACCACCTGGGGAGCAGGGTAGACGCTACATAAACCACAAGGGATTCCCCTCCATGAATTGCCAGGTTGTGTGCAATTCGCAGGGCATTATCATGGATGTGTGTGCTGGCAGCCCTGGAAGCTACCACGACTCCCATATCTGGCATGCCTCACAACTGTATCAGGTATTCGCCAGGGGGGACATCACACAAGGCCACCTTATGGGGGATGCTGGCTATGCACTGGAGCCGTGGATGATGACTCCCATCAGAAATGCACACACACACATGCAAGAATGCCATAATGAGGCACACGCACAAACCAGAATAATCATAGAGCGTGTGTTTGGGATGCTGAAATCACGGTTCCGGTGCTTGGATACATCCGGTGGAGCCCTGCAGTACTCTCCAGGCACATGTGCCCACATATTCATAGTATGTGCCATGCTACATAATATGATCCTGCGGAAGCAGCTGCTGCAGGGACATAATGGTGAAGGGCCACAAAGCCCACCACAACTGCCAATGCCAGTACAGGCACAGAGGGTTCAGGACTATGAACACACTGTGCCAGCCCCAGTAGGCAGACGGAGGCGTACCCAATATGCCTATGCCCTGGCAAAGAGGGAACGTATAGCACATACTCTGACAGCGTAGGCCCCATGGACTGACACCTCCCTACCTGCACACACAGTGAAATGGACGGCACACAAACATGGCCACCCATAAAGTGTACCGTATGGGTGGTCCCATGTGTGACTCCAACATAGGCAGCACCCAAACACTGCACACCCAACAGCCAGCAGAGCATGGAACGCCAACACCTGAACCGTACGTGGGTCCTACAGCAGACGGCATTGCTGTATGCTGCCACGTTCGCCGCAAGGTGTATACATATAGACATGAACATATGTGCATATACAGATGTGGAGATAGATATAATTACACACATAGAAATATATGTACACATATACATATAAAGTACAACAGGTAAGACAGGGAATCAGAGGGATGCAAGGTGACAGAGAAGTAACACGTGATATCTGTACATAGTAAACATAGTGAACGACAACCTGAGTATCCGGGAGGTTTAACAGAACAGGAAACCGCCACCCATGGAAAGGTCAACATACCGAAATGCATAATCGCGAGTCGGGATGATCACCAGGCCACAGTACAGTAACAGTACATGTGCGGGTAATACTATGATGATATGAGGGGGGAGGTAGACACTGCTGCCGGTGATGCGGGCCACACAGGTACTGTGTGCAACCGTCCCTGTGACTGCCGCAGTATGTGTATGTGTGCGGTGAGGGTGCTGTGTGTTTCGCTGTGCGAGTGTAATGTGTGTGCCACTGTAAAATGTGTATGTTGGTGCCATGTGACAGGCGGAGTGGAACAACATGTGTAGGCATACAGTATAGGAACCACAGGCGTATGTACAGCAGTACTCCCAAAGTAGTACTGAGAACCCCTCCCTGGCTAGGCGTGTGGCGATGTATAACAATGCAAAGTGAAAATGTCCCAGACTGTACCACAGGAATATAGCCAACATGAAATGCAAAGGACGTATGTACAAATCATGACCGTATGTATGACACCGATATGTTAATTGCATAACGATACGTCAGCAAAGTTACACAGCAATAGGTATGTACCACGGAAATACGCATGTGCTACCCCAGTACTGATCGTGGCCACGTATCGGCCCGTAAACACTGCTGTGTGTTCTACAAGTGTCAAACAAGCAATCGCCACCTGAATAGGTGGCAACCACTAGCAAACAGGCCGTCCCAAGTACAGGACCACAATGACTGTAAATATCCGGGACAAAATGACAAGGGATAGTCGTCACGTACAAACAACCGCAGATATACTACCGATGTGACGGAGGAATACATGCAGGAAGCACACACGCAGGCGATACCGACACCACACGACAACAACACAACCTACACTCCCAGAACAACAGACAAGTAACTGCCAACTCCCCAGGAAGGGATGGAGCACACACACAAGCATACCGTGTATGTAGAGATGCAAGGCCCACAACCCGTATCCGTCACCTACAACCTCCGATATTCCCCATCACACATATCAAAGGGATACAAGCCGTAATAGCAGCACAAACATACAGGCAGTCAATGACAGCTGCATAACCGCAACATCTCGCGTGGGAAACACTATCAACAGCGGATGCATACCTGCATCCATTGTTTAAAGGAATACAAGAGCTATGTTACACATCCGAATGCAAAACACCATCAACAGACGCCGCCAGGACAGGGACACCCACATGTCGAACATAATACCATACCCAACACACACAATCC
>NC_056728.1:158468168-158522434 GCF_019279795.1 Protopterus annectens | reverse complement strand
TCGCACATGCTCCTTCCTCCTACTAGGTTGGCACACCTTTTCTGGCTCCAATGTGCTTCCTCCTACAGTGGCACACCCTCTGCGGTTGACATGTATTCCCTCTGGGCCATTCCTCGGTGTATTACCGCGCCGCTTGGTGCAGCCTTACCGTGAGGGTTTTGCGATTCAGTATTATCTGCCTCATTTGCATGGCATTGACTACTAATACATGGTTACGGCGCCGGACACTGCCGCCACTCCTTGGCAACCCTTGCGCTGTGGTTGTGGCTTTCCATGCATACTATGGTGTATTGTGGCTGTGATGCTGATGTGTATTATACTGCTCTTTTATGACATTGTCATATTATTTCATTGTTTCGCGACCTTCCGCGACATGTCCTGGGGTTCTGCTGTGGTTTCTGCGGACATACCATTTATGTCATTATTTACATTTTGTGCATGTTTTCTTTTGACATTCTCGGTGTTTTTCGCCATTGGCATATTGCACCAGTATGATACCTGACGTTGACAGCCTTCCGTTACTCCTATGTCATGTTTGGATATATGTAAACCGTTTTTTTTTGGTTTACATTGCCGTGCCCTTATGCTACGCCTGCGCCACTTCATGGATCGCTATATGCCTTCATTTGCATGGTGCAACACCGCACATGGGGTGTTTAACATACCTACGCCGGAGGCGGCGCAACTCAGGCGCACGCCGGTAGTGCACGTGGAATTGGATCGTACCTGAATCGCTCGGCGGCCATATCTGGCGTTGTGGCGCCTACGCTATGCGTGCGCCTGGCGCAAGGTTCATGAATCCCGGGGATGGATTATCTCTGAAGTCAAGGATTAGTGTAAAAAAATCCAACATAGATAATGTTGCAACATGAGGGAATCACAGGTCCTCAGATTAAGGAGCAACAGGTGGAGCTGGAGGCATCTGAAGAAGAAATGCCACATGATGACACTCTGGAGCCTTCTGGAGGAGACTGGTATGGAAGGCTAGTTGAAGTTGCACCACAAGGGAAGGAGCAGTAAACAGTAGAAACTCTGACACAGGTAATGTTGTGGAGTGATAAGTCAAAGGGTTATCATATGAAGGAGCAGCAGGTGAAGCAGGATGCATGTAAACATGCTGTAAGATCTTCTGGAACATTCTCTAGATTACTCACAGGAAACATGGAGCAAGGAAGACACTGTCAATTCAGAAGAAAATGGTTCAAGGGAAGACCTAATTGATTTATTAGTAATGAAATAAAAAATAAGTACACCCTGCTGAAGGTAGTCTTGCCAAAAAAGAACCAAAGTAGAAAACAATGCAGACGTACCACCATAGACACAATAAAATCTGTGATTTAATAAAACTCTTAAAAGACAAAATAAACAAAGAGAATATAGGATAAGTGCTTTCGGTAAAACCTTCTTCATGACCTTGGACAAAGTCAAGAAAAATACTAAATGAAAAACCCCAGGCCCAGAAGTAGTACCTCATTTCCAGCTAAAACATTAATGAGCTTCCACAAAGGTTTAGTCCTGAATAATAATTACTTCTATGCACATCCTGAACAGACACCAGCCTGGTTAACAACAGGAAAAATAATACCCCTCTTTAATAGTGAATCCTGCAAGCCATCCTAATGATTGACCTTCTAATAAATTACAAATTATATACTGGAAATGAAATAATTGTGAGTTCCAAGTGGAGAGATGATAAAAAGCAGCAAGCAAAGGGGAGTAGAATTGCTGGAACTGAAACAGTAAGAAGTTCAAATGTACAGGATATGAACTGGGATGAAGTAATGGCCAGAGAAACTGAAACAAAATTAAGAAAAGCCTCTAACTGTAAAACCCCAGGACAAGATACAGTATCTAACTTCTGGCTAAAAGTATTATCAACTTTACATGAAGATTTAGCCCTGAATAAGATGTATTTATACGTACATCTTGAACAGACATCAACCTGGTTAACAACAAGAAAAATGATACCCCTCCTTAAGAATAAACCTGCCCGCTATCCTAAAAACTGTAGACCAATAACTTGCCTTCTGCTGATGTATAAACTATATACTGGAACTGATGCAGACAGAGTTTATAGTCATTTAGAAGAAAACTCAATCATGGCAATAAAACAAAAGGGTAACAAAAGAAAGTCATATGGAGCAAAAGATCATTTGTTGTTAAAGTCGTAATGGAGAACTGTAAAAAAAGGGGAAGAATCTAAGTAAGGCATGGATAGATTACAAAAAAGTGTTTGACAGCATCCCACATTCATGGATAAATGAGTGCTTATAGATATATAAGATATACTATACACTGATCAGTTACATTACAGTGACCATGAAACAATTGAAAACCACTTTGCAGCTAAGTCATGATAAAGGACAAATTATTGTCCCAGGATAAAAATTCAAAGGGGGACATTCCAAGGTGACTCTTTGTCACCTCTGCTTTTTTGTCTTGCCATTAATGCATTAAGCTGTTTACTTAACAGATTAGGTCATGGTTACAGTTTGGGTCTCAGAAAACAACATGGATGATTTAAAACGGTATAGTTCATCAGATGAGAGACTGAAAGCACAACTGCAAGTGGTCAAAACTTTCTCAGGTGATGTAAGAATGTCATTTGGTCTTGATAAATATGCAAAAGCAACCATTAAAGCAGGAAAGTTGCAGCACCAAGAAAATATCAGTGTGGGGCAGGACTGGGATATAAAAAACTTGAGAGCAGGAGGGAATGCATAAATATTTGGTAATTGATGAAGGATTGACAATAAAACGTGAAGTAGAAGACTCGAATTAATTCTGCCCTGACATCTAGCAACAATGTTCAAGCAATAAACTAGTTTGCACGTCCTGTTCTTACAGTTTTGGGTAATTGAATGGCCCCAAAAGGTATTGGATCAGTTGGACAGAAAAACAACAAAAATGCTTTGTGCTTATCAGGTTACATATAAAAAATCAGTGTATACCAAGAATACATATTCCCTATTTTGAAGGAGGTATGGGCTTCCTCAAAATAAATTACCTATATAGATCTGCAATTGTAGAACTGCATACTTAATTTGCTGACCTCACCAGTACAAAATATTGTGAAAGTTTTAAAACATGAAGAGAACAAGTATAAGATGGATTCAATGCTTAGTTTAGATGAAATATGTCAATGTTAAGCTGGAATAAAAATCAAACAAAAATCAGGCAGCAATTGAATGTGCCAAACAACAAACGCATATAAGAGGAAGGATCAGATGAGAAGGTAAGACTTGTAGAAAAGGCATAAATATAGTTGCAAGTACAGACAACTCCTAGAACAACCTCGTATAGATCAGGATCTATTGCAGGAATGGTTAAGTAGACATGAATTTATACCAAAAGATGAAAGGTTACTATTGCAGCCCAGGATAGTGAACTATGTACACATTGGTTTATAAAGTCCATTGAACATGTGGGAGAAACAGACAAATGCAGGTTCTGTAAAAAAGAACTAGAAACAGATGCATATCTTGTTGCTGGGTAAGATACACTAATGGCAGAAGGACTGCATAATTAAAGGCATAATTATCTGGCAAGACTGCTGCATTGGGGATTGTGCAAACATTATTTATTTATTTATTTAACATTTAACATTTAACATTTCAGTTATTAAAATTAATTAATCATTACTAATATTTAATATTAATAATTAATTATTAATAATATAAATTAATTATACTTAATGACTAATTATTAACATTTACATTTAGCATTTTATATAACAGTATTTTAGAATACTGAAGTAGCTGAGAAGCATTGGAAACATGAGCCACAAATTATTAATGAAAATGATAAAGTTTATATCACATGGGATCACCCATTACCAATAGTTAAAAGAAACAGATGTGAGAAAATCAGATTTACTGGTCCATGAAAAGAAGACAAAAGTAGCATTAAACATTGAAATTGCTACACACTGTGATTACATTGTCTTATGTATGACACAAAATCATAAAGTAGCAGGGCAATGTGGAAGAAGGACACCTAGACAGTTCCAACAGTAGTAGGAAGAATGAGGCTCATAAAAAAATGTACAGTCATATTTAGATATGCTACCAATACACGTAACTCTGTATGAAATACAGGATTCAATTATTGGCGCATTGTATGTGTTGCAAAGAGCCCTTTTGGCTAACATCAAAGACTGAAACAATATTAACTTCACAAACTTTAATCATACTTTGACTTAGGAATAGGGGTCCATTCCCATCATGGTATTAGAAACCTAAAAGACTTGGAGAAAATAAAGGGAGAAATGATATAGACAGACCCCGGGATTCATGAAGCTTGCACCAGGAGCCAGAGTAGCGTTGGTGATCTAGCACCAAATATGGCCACAGAGCGATTCAGGTACAAGCTGTTTCCACATGCACTATTAGCGTATGCCAGAGCTGCAAAGCTCCCTGCGCATGTATGCTAATTATCTCATGCGCAGCAGTGTAGCATGCAAATGAAGGTATATAGTGATTCCTGAAGTGGTGCAGGCATAGCATAAGCATGAAGAAATGTAAACAAAAAAAAAATGGTTTACATTTTTTCAAACATAAAATCGGAGCCATGAAAGTGGACCAAACTTAACGTATTAAAATGTTAATATATGCCAATGGCTAAATATATAGCCAATGGCATAAAAAAACATGCACAACACATAAAAAATAACATTTAATGTCATGGCCACACTAACGCAAAGTAAAATTGCAGTGCATCTGTGTGCAAACGGGATCACAAGGAAAATATATTTAGATGTCATAAAACGGCAATGTAACACAATTCATGAATTCCCGATAACAGTCAATGACATGCATGCTACACCACAACCATGGTGCAAGGGTTGTTAAGAGTCTGTGAAAGTGTTCTATGCAGCAACTAGGAATTAGTAGTCAATGCCATGCAAATGAGTCAAGTAATACTGAACCGCAAATGCCCCGCTGGCGTAAGGATGTACCACATGGCATAACAGTACAACACCGAGGAGTGGCCTGGAGGTAAACATGACATCAAGAGAGGGGTGCACCACTGTAGCTGTAAGCACATTGGATCATTGCTAATCCAGGTTGCCTGTTTGCTTAGGCAAAGCCGCAGGACAGGGGTGTGGAAGTAGCCATAGCTTTGCTTAGCTGAGAGCACAGAAGGTAACTGAAAGTGCATGTGAACGTGGATGAAAATGTGCTCAAAACCCGGTAAACGGCTGTGCGCAGCGTGCATCACAGCTGAAACAGGAAGAATACGGGAAGACAATAAGGAAATGCTGCAGCATGGTAATTGGAGTACAAATGGGTAATTAACACCTATTAACTCACAGTGGGCCATTGACAACAGCTAACAAGGCTGCTAGCAGCTACCTGCAGAACAGGAAAGAGGAGGTGCCGTACAGCAAAGAAAAGAGAACTGTCACAGCAGAACAAAGTAAACTTGCAGTAGATCAGTTACATAACACATTTCCCAACACAATCCTGGGTTGTGAAAGTGCAAAACAAGAAAGCCAGCAGCTGGATGCATGCCTGACAATGAGAGGGGAATCAGGTTGAAAAGTGAAGTAAAGGGCAATGGATGAATCACAGCAGCCAAGTGTAAGTCAACACCGAAGGCCCCACAATAGGAGTACCTGCTGTAAAACCAATAATTAAGATACCCCACAGCTGGAATTGCACAAACACACCCAATTACACCAGCATCATCCATTGCACAATAGTATAAGGTGTGAAAGCCCCCCCCACACACACACACACACTTGTGTATTCCCAGACACTCTGCACCATCGGTGTATACAGATGAGGAACTTTTAATATGTACATGTTAGGGGCCACAATAGCTTTGATTCACCAGCATGTGTTGGAGACTGACAGTGGTGTGGAGGATGATGCTGACAACCTTCTCAGGTACTGGAGGAGGAGAAGAGTGTTCAGACCCAGGGTAACCTACCAGGGGCTACATGATCTGGAAATAGTAGAGCATTACAGAGTGGACAGGGACATCATACAGCAACTTGTTGAGCTGTGCTGGCCATGCCTCAGAGCCAGAAGTAACAGAGGGGAACCCATCCCAGTGGACATGAAGGTATGTGCAAGCTTGACAATACTAGCCACAGGTACCTTCCAAAGGCCAACTGGGGATATCATAGGGATTTCACAGGCATCAGCATCCAGGGTACTCCACCAGTTCCTGGATGCCATGTTACCACATGTCAATGAACACATATACTTTCCCTGAATGCAGGAGGAGTTGGCCAGCAATATGCGTCTCTTCCATCGTGTGGCAGACTACCCGGAGGTACTGGGTGCAATAGACTGCATGCACATACACATCAAGTCACCACCCGGTGAGCAGGGTAGGTGCTACATAAACCCCAAGGGATACCCCTCCATCAACTGCCAGGTCGTGTGCAATACCCAGGGCATTATCATGGATGTGTGTGCTGGCAGCCCTGGAAGCTATCATGACTCCCACATCTGGCATGCCTCACAGCTGTATCAGGTATTTGCCAGAGGGGACATCCCATATGGCCACCTGGTGGGGGATGTTGGCTATGCCCTGGAACCATGGATGATGACTCCCATCAGAAATGCACACACAGCCATGCAAGAGCGCCATAATGAGGCACACGCAGAAACCAAAATCATCATAGAGTATGTGTTTGGGATGTTGAAATCATGGTTCCGTTGCTTGGACATATCTGGTGGCACCTTGCTGTACTCTCCAGGCACGTGTGCCCACATCTTCATAGTATGTGCCATGCTACACAATATGATCCTGCGGAAACAGCTGCAGCAGAGACAGAATGGTGAAGGCCCTCACAGCCCACCACCATTGCCAAGGGACCCACAGGCACAGAGGGACTCAGACCACGAACACCCTGTGCTAGCTCCAGTAGGCAGATGGAGGCATGCCCAGTATGCCCATGCCTTGGCAAAGAAGGAACGTATAGCACACAAACTGACAGTGTAGGCACTCATGGACTGACACCCTTCTCCACCTGCACACACAGCAAACATGGATGGCACGCACACACACGACCACCTGTAAATTGTCATGTATATGTGGTATACTGTGTACATCCTACATAGGTAGCCCTCAACTATTTTATACACAACTGCCATTTGTACAAGATAAGTCAATACCTGAACAGTAAATTAAGCTATCAGCATGTGTCCATACTGTATGTAGAGGTTCATAGATACATAGGTAGGTACATGCCTAACTGCCCGAGGCCACTCATAAGCATAGACAAAAAATGTCTGCTGTTGCCACCCCATCGATTAACTAACTGTCCCTCTGTGGAGCAGAGCCAATTGTGGGATCCCTGGGGTGTATCCACTGTTCCCCACCCACTCTGCAAGGATTCCCTGGAGTGTTAGTGAGGGGTTTTTTATAATGTAATCAGGGATGTAGTTCCAAATAATGGGGAGTATCCCTGACAGGAATCTTCTCAGATGTTTACATGTTACATAGTATACCTTAAACACAGCCTGCATATATAGGTAGTATTCCACAGAATAATAAACATGTGGAACACACAACCACTGAAATGTGCGTTAATCACCCTTGCACTACCAGTGCCTGCTCTGAGAGGTAAAATACCACTGCCAGGATTAGTACATGCAACCATGTACACAACCTTCACAATAACATACCATTAAGCTACCTGAGATTTACCAATGGCAGTTGTGTATACTGACAAGATAAAACACAAAAGGTAAGAATGTGTGGAAATAGGACAAACCGGCATGTACCCAATGAAAGGCATATGTTTTATATATATATATATATATATATATATTATAGATATATATATATATATATATATATATATATATATATATAGAGAGAGAGAGAGAAATATATACATATATATATATATATATATATATATATATATATATATATATATATATATATATATATATATATATATATATATATGTAGATATATAGATAGGTTAACAACATCTACATAACCATGGAGGTACATATAAATGGGATACCTACCACATACCGACTGCTTGACATACCGATGCGAGTAATCCCGAGGCTTATGGTACGAAAGAACACAGTACCGAAACACCAGATGTGCGAAGTTTAAAATCACGATGTTAAGAGACAGTTAGTCAGTGCTTCTGGTGTTGTGGTTCAGGTAGGTTACTGTGTGTAAGTGTGTTTCTGAGGGCTGTAGTGTGTCTAAGTGTGTGTTCTGAGTGTGTTGTGTGTTCCTGGGGGACTGTAATGTGTAGGTGTGGGTTAGCTTTGTGTGTCTGTTTGCATGATCTAGGAGGTAGAATATTAAAGTGGGGATGTGTGGGGGACACAGACACCTACATGGGGGGTGTAGGGGGGCTTGCCCACCTGCTCATACGTAGTGTAGGATGGTTTGTTTGGATGTGGTGGGTAGCAGTGTGTCTGTGTGCGCATGTGTGTGTTCCATGTTCGTGTTACTTTCACGAGTTACTGTCGCTGTTGGTAATGTGGGGCATGGAAGCCTTGGCCCGGTACTGTGGGTGTCAGAATTGTGTGGTTTCGGGATTCCATAGGTATCCCGTATACAGCAGTTGAAGTGTTCATATATGAGTATAACATGGACCATAGCAATCACACATTCTGCCACGACCAACCATTTTGAACAAAGGATATGGAGAGTATACGCCTATACACTATTACAAATATGTGCTATGGACATGAGCCAATGATAGGGTTACCACCTGTCCCACTTTGCGAGGGACAGTCCCTCTTTGGGCGGTTGTGTCCTGACCAAATATATTAAACGTGACAAATGTCCCGAGATTGTAGGACATAATTATGTCCCATTTGTAATGTAATAGTTGCATACAATAGTTCTTTCTGTATCTAAAATACCTACATGTTACAAGAAACAGATTAAGCAACTAAACTGCTACAAGAATAAGCTTATATTTAGGCAAGAAAGGAAAGTTCTATCCCTTGTACTGACCGTGGGTTAGTGTCGGCCTGTAAAATCTGATGTGTGTCCCGAAAATGTCCCACTATGGCCATATGAAAAGGTGGCAACCCTAGCCAAAGAGGGTCAGTCACCAACACAACTACAATGACTGCAAATACCTATGACAGAAATACACAACTTTCATGTAGCAACACTTTATTACATTCTGATGTATTGCCGAAAGGATTCAAGGACTAACTTCACCTGCATGCTATACAGGAACCACTTAACAGTACCTTAATGAATCAGCCTGCAATTACCATAGTATTAGTCCACTAAAGGATAGGTGTTCAAATAGGAAAGGAACCCTCATGCACATATCGATTATGTATCAAAGCATTTCCTACACATCTGCATCGGCTATGCACACCCACCAACATCACCCCCACACCCAAACAAATTACAATACAAACTGTAATAACATCACAAATCATTCACTCACTGTACAACATCTGCAGAAGCCTTAACATACCTTGTTAGAGACACACTAACAAGGCCCTATGTGAAATAGTTGCTGTTATACAATGGAACAACTGCTGATGTTGCAGGATTTATTTGCACTAATCCCGTTTCAGAGGGTTGTGTATACACCGGGATGTGTTACCAATTACTGAGTAACAGCACAGTATGATACACATGTACACCAAATCAAGGATGTCTGGTGAGCACACTGTAAACCACATAATAGTTCATGCATAGCCATACAGCCTTGAGCTGCCCAAACATCCTTGCCAGACTTAAACATCTGCAGAAGTATCAGGTACAAACAAACCCTGCATAACTAGCAATGTTCTGAAATATAGCAGCTGTACTCACATGTAGAACAAAATCATCTAGCCATTACACACAATCCACGGAAGTCATGAAGCTAATACATCTCTGTCTGTCTCCATATAGCTGTTTAAATACATCACAAACAACACATCCAGGCCATCTTCCTCAAAAGTAAGGCAAATGGACAATGCCCAAAAGGAGTACTCAGTTATACACCACTGTTGCCACGGTATCGGCTAATGGAGTAGCTGCACAGCTGATGTGCATCTAATTAACTACTTTGGAACACCAATTGGTGGTCAGTATACCACATGTTACTGATATTTAACTAGAAAAGGATGGCTTATCACACATTCAAACCATCTGTATATACCAGCAGAACGTTACAAAGAAGATTGAAACACAAACTGAAAAGGATTGAATCAACAGTCAACCACACCTCGAGTTACTAATAAGGTATGTAGAACACTCAGTATGTCTGTGTATTTAGTACCTGTTCTGTAATATTTAAAGTGCACGCAATCCATATAGTGGAAACAGTTATCTTGTAGTGATGTATTGTTGAGCATAGTAATGCTTGTAGTATTTATGTGTACTGCTGTAGGTCACAAGGCAAACACTGCATGTACCACAAGGGATGCTATATAAGGGCTTTGAACACAAATATTCCTCACCAGCCACTGTCAGTGGCAGGGCTGGTCTAACAAGTATGTGCTATAACAGGGGATAGTATATGTTGATATATTGTAACAGTAGCCATATGTATGGGTGTATTACTGAGAATAACATGTCAAAGTTTGGCCCACTGTGCAATTATGATTTGCATTGTGGGATATTGTGCCAATAACTGTGTAATGTACAGTATTGTAGGCAGATATGTATTACAAGTTACATAGCATTACTGTTATGTTAGGCAAACATTAGTTATGTCTATTGGCATTTACAATACACAATAACAGGATACATATGACATGTAGTCACCCTAGTTTATCAGCATGATAGCAAAGTAAAATGGATGAGCTAGTTAACTATCCATGCGCATAAGACATGTAATAAGTGCAAAGGTAGGTACTAGGCTGTCTTACCAAGGGGTTTTATAAGCCTAGCTAGAGTATGTTGGCTTTCGCCTCCCCCATAGGTTAGTTCCCTGTGCTTCTGAATTGCAGAGCCAATAGTTCCCTGTGCCTCTGTCCAGCAGAGCCACAGCAGTGATCCCTGGGGTACATATCTGTCTCCCATCCACACGTCAAGGTTTCCCTTGAAGAGTGCTAGTGAGGGACCCTGCCTGATGTACATTGGAATCATATTCCAAAGCATGGGGAGTGACCGGGTCAGGAATCTATCCATCCAGCACGTCCTAGTCATTGTTGTGGTTAGGTGTATAGCCCTAGAGCATGTGGCTCTCAGGGGCCTCTGTTTAGGTGGAGCATATCCAGCAATACTGAGTTGGACATGGGCCTTGTATGTCAAGCAGAAATCACCTGTGAGTATGCGGTATGCAACCGAGTACAGCTGGAATTTATTAGGTTGGGCTGCATAGGTCATCTGTTTGAGGTCAGCAATCCTCTTGGTGTGGTATTGTTGTGGTCTTCCAAGCTGTTGCAGTTGTTTTGTAAGGTATATCCCAAATGGGGTGTTGTATCCTTTAATGGGTCTAATAAGTCATGAGTAGAGAGGCACAATGGCCTCCTTTGATCTGGATGTGAACCCATTAGAGACTAGGGGGGCCACGTAGAAGGATATTCTAACCACCTTGTCATTATGGGTATCGAAGGAGAGATTGCTATCTACTAGGGTTCCCAGATCCCTTATTACCTTTTCTGTATGTAGGGGACTAGCACCTATGTGGTAGTCCGTGGGTAATTAGTTATATCCAAAGGGGATGACTATGCACTTTTTGGCATTCAGCTTGAGGCCATGATATTGACACTAGGTATCCGTCTCAGTGCGACCCTTTCAGAGGGTGTCTGTAAAAGCTGGGGAAACAATTATGTCCTCTAGTTTGCAGTCATCTGCAAACCTTTTCAGCCAAAGCCCTCCTGTGCTTGCCTGTATGTCAGAGAATTATATACCGAACATGAGGGGTCCTAGGACTGAGTCCTGGGGGATGCCACTTGTAATTGGTATACAGTCGGACCTAGGGTATGCAACTCCCACTGTGTGGGTTTTGTCCGTGAGCCACTTTGCAAACCATCACATGACGTAGGGGTTAATGTTCAGGTGGATGGATATGTTGATAATACCAGAATGAGGAATGGTGTTGAAAGCCTTTGAGAGATCTAGGTAGGCTGTGTGGACCTCCTTACCCTCATCTAATTCCTTGGTAACTTTCTCTAAGATGTCCACCAGGCTTAGGAGGCATGGCCTGCCCTTAACAAAGCCAAACTGGGAAGGGTCAAAGGTTTGGAGTTACCCAATATCTCTGTGACTGAGATCCATGATGTGCTCCATAGCCTTGCAGACCAGGCTAGTCAGGCCTATAGGGCAATAGGTCCCATGGGCCATTGTGGCGTCACATTTGTGGAGTGGGATAACTGTTGCTGTGTGCTATTCACGGGGCACTAAGCTCGATGCAAGGCTATTATTGAGCATGGTGCATCGGTGGGGAGCCAGTACATTCTGAAGTTCATGTAAAATGCAGCCTGGGATGTTGTCCGGTCCCATGGATGCTGTGATATTGGCTTTAGAGTGTGCAGCTTTGAGAGAGAGGGGGGAAAAGTAGCACTGAACCTATCTGCCAGGATGTTGGCAATATCAGTTGGTTCTGTAATGTCCGTGCCTTTGTGCTGTAACTCAGGGCAGATCTGGGTGTTGACATTGAGATATTTGACATAGCTATAGAATGCTTTGTGGTTGTTGTTGGAATTAGTGGCGGTTTTGTTTTCCTAGCTAGCTTTGGAGGATCTTTTAAGAGATCTCACCTTCTTACTGAGGCTGAACAGGGAGCTCCTCCACGCATGGGATTGTACTCTCTTTTGCAACAGTGTCTTCCTCCTGTAGTACAGTTTGTTTATGGCAGGGGGCCACCAGATTGGTTTCCTTAATTAGGAGTATAGTGTCTTGGTTCTGTTTGGGATAGCACAATCCATGCACTCGTGTAAGCACTTATAGAGTACATCTGTGTAAGATTCAGCAGTTGTAACAGTATTGTCCATCTGCATGGGTGTCATAACGTTCACCACGTCTGTCTTAAGAAGCATGAAGTTGGCTTTGTAGACATATTATACTGTGGTTCCCTTAATGGGGGGGTGGGGGCGGGATGTGGATATCAATGGTGTTCAGCTCATGGTCGGATTGGACCAACGAGGAGTTGACTTCAGGTGTGGAACATCGGTCAATCATGTTGGTAATGCCTAGGTCTAGGATATTGTTGCCCCTGGTGGGTGTGTGAATATGTTGATCCAGGGCATTGGTGTTTATGAATTCCAGAAAGTGTTGAGCTAATGAGTTGGTACACAATTTGTTTTCTCAGTTAATTGTGGGGTAGATTCAGTGAGACTATGTGATGAGTGTGGTGTGGTGCAAATGTTTACCTTCTCCACATGACTATTAGGGTCAGGCATGGTTGGAGAGAGCTTTACTTCCACTTTGGCTAGATAAGTGCATCTCTCACAGGTTGTAGTGTTGGGTGGTAGGTGGAGAGGGTTGTCTGTGTACATGAAGCAATGTCTACATTGCCTCAAGATGTCCAGATTCATCAGATAGACAGGAGAGAACACTGGCAGCTGACCCTTGGACATGCCTGAATATAAAACTAATTTCCCCTAGATAAGTGAGGAAAGTGAGCACAAGAGCTATTTTACTCTAAGCAAGTGAGAAAAGTATGCACAAAACCTGTTTACCTCTAGGTAATGAGGAAGATTGAGTGCTATAGTAATTAGTAGCTTATGTAGTGCTTACAAGTTCTGAGCAAGTGCTGAGCATGAATAAGCAATCCAGATAGGGTTTTGGATAGCATAAACACACTGCCCCCCCAACAGATACACAATCATATATCCATGTACACCACATGGCCCCTGTACCCACAATTATGCAGGTACAAGCTGCATGAGACCTGTCCACTTCACAGGTTGTATCATACACATATGGCAAAACAAGATGCTCTCCACGTACACATCATGTAAAATATAGCTCCATGTCAGGCTGTGTACACACTGAATGGTGCACACCAACAGGTATCACAACCCACAAAAGGGGAGACACCACTGATAATGGGAAGTACTGCACTACTACACTGCTGAGTCTGGTCTGAAAGGCAATGAACCTTGATCAAATAATTTATGTCAGCAGTACAGATGTAGATGACAGTAAGGTTGATTTCACACTGTATATCATAACCTTGCCAGGTCATAGGACATCATCACCCATACTGTGTTCCACCTACACTTGGTATACTAAATGTACATTCCTAGGTCACAGGAGTGTTTTGCAATCGGACTGCTGGCAGAACTAACACTACAGAAGGTGTCTGAATAATACATACTCATTACACCAGTGGGTTAATTAATTGTATTCCCCCCTCATTGTAGTCCATACCTCACAGACAAACAGAAGGCATCTGCCTATTGAAGTATGCGAATGATTATGACCTAGGAGCAATAGCCGACTCAAGAGTGTTGTGGACAACATACATAAGGGGCTTTGTGGGTGAGGGGTGTGTGATATATGGCCACAATCTGACATCTACATATTGCATTGTCATCCCTATGTTAATAGCCCTGTACCCATGAACTACCACCTAGGCAGCGATCAACATAATGGACACTTGTGTGTAAGGGATGCAGCTGGGCAGTTGTCTTTCCTGTGATAGCTACATCACCACACATGTCAGGTAGTCATATGTGGCAACCCTAATAATGACAGGGTGCCATCCATAAATATAGAGATCATTGTCCAGCCATACACAACACTCAAGTGACCCATATCAGATCACATATTTCCTTTAAGGGGTATTGGCCATGTGCAGATGGCCTACACCAGCCTTCCCATTCCCCATCTCCACTATGTAGCATGATGCATACCCTGAATAAATCCATGTCCAACCCAGTGATGTTGGACATGCTACACGTACACATCCTGATCTCAAACACATACTTCATGGACATCCACCTTCCACATGCTGGACAGATCCTTGTCCCATACACTTTACATAGTCCTGCCATACTATGCATTCCTGTCCATCAAAGCTGAACATCACTCCCCTTTCAGACATGGTGAGATGACCACATGGTATCATTAACCCTGTGGATCAGTAATGTGACACTGCTCCACCTGGCCCCAGAGACCCGCCTGTCGGCTACTGCCAGGTAACCTTTCATCCTAGATTCATACATGACCCATGACTTATAGCCTACTAGTTGACTTTGACTGTACATGCTATAGCTGATATCCATCCCTGCAAATACCATCTGGCTAGCCAGTGTCCCATGTGTATCACATGTGCAACACAGGTGATACATGGCAGGATGTTAAATTGCTGTACAGTGCCATGTAGATGTATACGGCAGAACACATACATGTAAAACCTTCCATGAGCAAGTCTCCAGGGTCACAGGTCATGTTCATTAAGGCAGTGTAAGTCTTTATATGTGACATATACATAGCATCAAGGTCGACTGCATTAATGTGGACACATCCAGCCATGTGCTGATAGGTAGGAACACCAGTTTAGGCAAACAGACATGCCCACATCAAGACAGTGTCCACATGGAGTATGAGCAATGTAATCAGGTGACACACACACATATATGGTGATAATATTCACTCACCATTGAGTGTCACAAGCGTGTGACACAAACACGTCAGTGTCATGTAGATTTGCAAATACAACTATTTAAATGTAATAAATGTGATACACATGTATGTTTAGCTGTAGCTCTGTATGTCTCTGTGAGTTATTGTGACCTGTCTCCATCATTATGTCTTCCAGGTATGCTGCGTGGAAGGCTACCTCCTTTTACCTGCTTGGAGGATGAGGCCCTCATCCCATACCTACTTGACAATCATAATATCCTGTTCAGCCATGTGCCACAGGATGCACAGCAGCGGGATGCCCTGTGGATGGAACTTCACAGGAGGGTTAATGATGTGGGTGGCCACAACCGCACATACCAGCAGGTGCACAGACACTGTACAGACCTCATTAGATGGGCAAAACAGCATGCGAATGCAATAGCTAGGGAACAAGGTGCAACATGTGGTGGACCACCAACCCAACCCCCACTCACACGTACCAAGGAGCTACTGGCCAACCTGGGGACACCTGCAGAACCACATCCACAAGCCTTAGCCGATATTGTGGAGGTGGGTGTCTTTCAACCACTGAGCCTAGAGTTGCCTGGTAAGTCAGTACTGCACCTATAACAACTATATTCCATATAGTTGCATGTGTCACTGTACAATATGTAATGTAACATCATATGCAAGGCATGTATACACACATGCCGCATACTATAGCATGCTACTCTGTGTATGCACACATGTGCATGTACCATAGTATAGTCTAATGTACTGGTGTATGTGTTAACATGCACATTGCACCCTGTAACCATCATACAGGCATGGATAATGCTCATATTGCTGTGTTACTCCTATTTAGGTACCTCTGGCATTCCGCTGCGACAGCAGCCCATTGCAGGTGAGACTGTTATTCTTTATCTGGCATCATAATGCACAGATCTATCTGCCATGTGGCCATTTACAACATGTACACATAATGTATGGTCCTGTCACAATATACAGGTCGGACCTGCAATGCATCACAATGCCTACCCATGTGCAACACTTGCAAACTATGTGAATCACCTCACCGACATGAATCCTCACAAACTATCATTGCCAGATGTGTGGACAGCTGTGCATACAATGGTGGAGGTGCTGTTCATTGTAGGGACATGTACTACAGATCAGAACTACACATGTTGGGAATACAAACAGTACTACACAGTGGGCTGGAGTATGGCCAGCCCACAGGATTCACTGGTGTGGATCATAGCCTTGCTATAAATGTCACACAATGGGATGTTCTATCTTGACATGTCCATGACATCTAGTGGCCTGGCTGCAACACTGCCTAACTAACCTGCAAACATATCCCACATACCATCCTATGTCTACATAACCCTGTCGTCAGTGGAGCAAATTAAATCTATGGGTGTATGTCATATGGGACAACACAGACATGTGAAATAGATGCCTGTCCCAATAATTTGGCCAAAACATGTACACACATGGCCATGGAGGATGGCCAGAGACATGAAGCAACACACACAGTAGACGTGATGTGCTTGTGTGTACACCCTGTCGTACAATGGCTACACATGGTCCAACTATGGCCTTTGTGTAATGGTTATATTGTAGATGTGGAACACTAGATATCCTACAGGCCTGTGCAGATCTTGTATAGGCATGACATCAATCCACCACATAAGATGTGTTGAACATCTTGAGGGTGTCACAACATGACAGCAGTCACCTGTATAGCATCCACATCTGCCCACAGATACAGTACATTCCCCTTGCTGGTGTCAGGCATCAATGTCATACTTGCTCCTCGTGTGTGTGTGTGTGTGTGTGTGTGTGTGTGTGTGTGTGTGTGTGTGTGTGTGTGTGTGTGTGTGTGTGGTGCACAGATGTCATGTGGGACATGGTGTGCCGACGTATTTGCCATGTCTGGCCATAGTTGCCAGGCAACAGCAATATGGTTGTAGATGTGCAGGGGTGTCATCCGTATACCCTTCCGTGACCTGTGTCACAACTTCCACATCATGGCTTAGTGTCTATACACCTCAGTGACGTGGGTCACATTCCACAGTATATATGTATTGTATCTGAACACAGTCATGGCTATGAACTGTGTCTGTAACTCACACTGTATAGCAATAGAGACACCTCATGTTTCCCTGCAATGGCCATGCACATCAACTAAATGTGCAGTATATCTGTAGGGCAGACACACAACACTGCATTGGGACACCATTACCACACTGTATATTTGATAGGACACCATTGTGTTAAACATGTATGCATGTCATTACACACATCAGCAGATCACATGTCATGCTGCATGTGATTGTCAAGGTCATATGCCACACATCAGGCAGGTGTACTGTTAACCTGTGCTGGTCTACATGGTGTAACACAGGGATGTATGCTAACTACTACTATGATTGTGTAATTTGCATGCCATCTGCTATGACACATGCATGTTGTTGTGTGCAACCCAGGGATGTATGATTACTACCACTCTTATTGTCTGCGCTGCATGCTGTCTACCGTATCACATGCATGTTGCATGCCTTCTGTCATATCACATGTGTGTGTGTGTGTGTGTGTGTCTATTGTATAGATTGTAATGCACAGTTCTTGCCTGCCCTCATAGGTGATGTAGGTGCGTTGCCCTCCTGCGGTACATCTGATGATAGTGTCCCCACAGACTCTAGCAGTGATGATGAATGTATGATTGAGGAACAAGTAGAGTTGTCAGGGGCTGAAACTATGCCATTGGTTGCCATTCCAGCTATATCCCCCTCATTCCTGCACACAGATCCTATGCCTGCACATACCCCATCACCAGTGGCCATAGAGGAAGGACAGTTGGTGCATGGTAGCTTGGAACAGGAAAGTGTGGGGGCTATGGAAGGTGTGCCTGCACACCATGGTGTCAGCCAACTGATTGGTGGTGCCCCACACAGGCACATGGCCAGTGCTGCTTGTAGGAGGACCTCTGGCCAACATGCTCCTGCAAGACAGAGCGCAGCAGCTGGTGTCACCAGATGCATGTTTCAGGCTGTAATGGAGGCACAGGCATGTGCTGAATGGCACAGCAGAGAAGATCAGAGGCTTCAGAGGGCTGCTGTCTGTTCTTTAAACAACAACATCCAGGCAATGGTAAATGCTCAACAGCAGATTGCTGAAGCTTTGGATAGACGGTTGGGTGATATGGTTGGAGTCCTTGACTGTGGCATGACAATCCGTGAGCGTGAGCTGTCTGTGTTAAAACATCTGGTAGGAGTGAGGCATCTGGCTACATCACCTGTTTCAGGTCTACGTGTACGAGCTACCTTACATGTCCGCTCCTATAGTGGCAGTAGCAGCAGCAGTGCATCTGGTGCTGTGCTGTCCACACCACTACACAGCAGACCACGTGCACATAGCCCGGGATGATCCCAACAGGGACATGGTTCCAGTGGACAAGTGACATCACACAGTACCCAATCTGCACCTCTACCTGGTAGTGTCCGTGCAACCCCTGGTAGGCACAGGTCACATGTCTGTGGCTGGACACCGTGAACTGTAAAACCTGGCCTATACAGTCTGCAGCTGTCAGTAATACCCCTGTGTAGGCCAGACACATGCCAGAACTGTGTGCATACATACATGCACACACTATAAACATATGTAGGGCACTGCAACGCACACATGCATAACATCCACACATGCCCAATTAGATCAAAGGCCCTAACCCACACACATGATGTCATTCAGTGGTACAGCCTAGGCCTCTGGCAAACATTATCACCCTGTGCATATGATGATGCCTGTGCTGCATCCCTGACATCCACACCATCGGTGCAGGGACATGCTCATATGGTCTGATGCACAGGGTGAACAGACTAGGAAGATAAGTGTAGTTTACAATTGTTGAGTGCTGTTGACAGGCAGCAGAGATACCATGCACTACAGGTGTAGAATGCATTTCATACCGTTAACAGTATGTGTCTTGAGTAACAACAGTAACTACATGTTGGTCATGATGTTCTGCTGTCCTCCTTCAGGTCTAATTGAACGTGCCGGTGGATGTCAGTGTTTGCAGTTAGTGTCCTATATGTCAATGTGGACTACTCACAGGTGTGTATGAATATACCA
Organism: Protopterus annectens; assembly: GCF_019279795.1. Classification (NCBI taxonomy): domain Eukaryota; kingdom Metazoa; phylum Chordata; order Ceratodontiformes; family Protopteridae; genus Protopterus; species Protopterus annectens. The sequence continues at coordinate 158,502,831 of NC_056728.1, read as the reverse complement.
GCATGCACCATGTAGCTGCCACATAACAGTGAGAATGTCCCACATTCCAAACACGTCTACTGATCCAAGAGCACGATAGCTGTGTATTAAACTACTGTGGCTACAGACGTGACATCCATAAAGGGTGACATCACAGGTACAGTTCCATGGAGTGGTGAGGTAAGAGAGTGGTCTAGCTGATTACAAGGGTAGAGGCCAGTAGGAAGTGTGATTCCTCATTGGGAATCAGTAATACACTTTCCCATGACAGGATGCCAACACACAACTGCACCCACACACTCAGGTATTGACACACATGTATTCAGTGACACAGTAACACACCCACTCACTCATGGATTCACCGACACAGTAACACACACTCGCACACAGTTGCTACTGGTGAGGTGAAGACCCCTGCCTATGTGCAAATCATCATTAGAGTACTGTGCACCTACATGACGCGCCACAGAGAATACACATGTACAGGTAGCCAGTATGGCCTAAGATCGGGGACATCAACACAGATAGTAGAATGCATTGCCTGGATGGAGGAGGGGTCTTATCAGTTCAGCATGGTAACATGCATCCTCTCTCCAGGGACCAGACAGCCATACATACATACACACACACACACACACACACACACACACACACACACACACACACACACACACACACATACACACACACACATACCCACACTGTGGCATTCAGTATTGAATACACTTATGTCATGCACATACAGATACCTCACATGTGTGAGATACACGCCCCTGCCTATATCCTGCTTTCTACATTGCAGTCTGTACAGATGTGTACACTAGTGTACAGGAGAGTGAGTAACAATTGATATGTATTCCCTACTATATGTGACATATATGGACACACACGCAACCACACATGCCAGTACTGTGAATCAAAGACCTGCCTAGTTCATGATATGTATGACAGACTTACAGCAGTATTGCACGCGTTACAAACTGTACTGACACTTCCTTTGGCACAGTGCTGATATATGCACATGGTACGTCTTAACTGTTAACAGGTGTCAAGTGATTTACCTTTGCTGTCACCCTGACCGCTGTCTAAGTTGTGTGTTATGTCCTTCAATTAATGAAACCATTGCTTACCAGTTACACAGGTTATTGTAGGACTGCTTGTGACACACCTGTGAGCTGTCCTCAGTAAACATCCATCTGCAAAAATGCCCCACCACTTAGTTATTTCCACACATCTGTCCATACCTGAGGTACATCTTTCCATACATTCAGCATATCACCATATACAGTTGGCAATGTTGAGACTGCATTGCAACTGCATGATGTACTAGGATACACATCACCTGCATACATCAGCAACTGCACACGCATGTTATCTGAATGCAAAACACTACATGTACATGTGTGTAGGTCCTAGAATCCTGTCATTTGGACATGTTTGTAGGCATTGCAATTGGTGGACATGTGTAATGACATACATGACACATGAACTGTTGTATGATATGATAGGTGTAATGGGTGACTGGTACAGAGGGAATGTTACCTCTGTCAACATTGATATCTCACCTTATGTACTGTTAGCATTCAGCAGCCATGGACCTACATTCCATGTGCATGTGTGTAATGGCTGTAGCCACCTATTTGACAAAGGACAACAACAGCTATGCTATTTACATGTATGTTGTGTGTGTCTGTGTGTGTGTGCGTGTGTGTGTGTGTGTGTGTGTGGCATGTACATACCCAGGGCAGGTACATGTATGTCATATCCATACATGAGGGTGTGTACTGGTGTACAGCAACAGTCATCTGCTAACGCTGTAAAGTACCGAGGGACCCTGGTATGTGTACAGCTGACCTGGTCACAGACAGTGGTATCATTGCATTGCATAACACATGATGCAACTGTGTCAGTACATGTGTACTCTCTACAGTTGATGTAGAGCTTGGTACAGTCCACTGGCCAAGGGTCACATGGTGGTGTACTCTTATATGTCCTACAACATGTATGGATGCGTGTTGGTGGTCCGAGGGCATGGTGGTGTCTGAGGTTTACATCCTAAAATGCAGCATATGACACTGTGTCCTGCACATGACTCATCTGTGATGCCTTTCATGGGGGTACCGGTCAGTACATGTGAGTGGCCACTATGTATGTGGGGACACCACCACCTGGAGCGGTCCGTACCTGTATTATGGCCCACATGTCTGGTTCTGAGGTATATGGGTGGTAGTGCTATTGTGCACTACAGAGCCAACAGCCAGGTGTTCCTCACTGTACAGATGTCAGTACTCCCCATTGTTGGATCTACAGTGAGCAGCTGTGATTATGGACACTACACATCTAGCACTGGTTAGCGTAAGAAAACAATGCAGATGTCCTGTAGGTGTCAGGGTGTTATCCTGTGTTTAGGACATTTGCCTTGGAATGGCACTGTATGGGCGGATGTGACTTGGGTATTATCCCCACTCTCTTGAATCATGGATGCATGTGATATGTGTCAAAGGCCTGTCTACTGTCAGTTATGTCATCCCAGAATGACAGACACTGGACAACCTCGTACTTACAGCAGGACATTGGCTCATTGTGTTGTTCAAGCAGTTGCCACCTCTAGCAAGGCTCATTGTGTTGGTCAAGCAGTTTCCACTCCTAGCAAGACATCACTGCGAGTGGTGATATTGTGCTTGGTATAGGATGGTACATCTAAGGTGATGGACAGCAGCAGACATTGTGTAAAAGACCGGTGTCAAATATATGTAGAGCTGCATTCCTGCTAACAATGACAACTACTAACACCAGAGCCCATTACAATGTGTTATTTACGTCTACCTGTAATAGCATGGCCACTGCGGCCTTCCGTGTTACTAAGTGTATGAGCATGCCCAGTATAACCTTGTGTAGATGGACACATAGTGCATTCCAAACAGCCCTGTGCTACTAAGTGTGTGAGCATGCCCAGTGACACCTTGTGTCAGTTATGTGCCTCTGTGTATGGGCATGGCCATTGTAACCCTGTATAGTGGTAGTAGTCATCCATTCCACAGATGGGTATACTCCAGATCAGGATGGATTCCTACTTTAAATGCACAGGTTCACAGGTATGTACATCTTAACTGCCAGCATCCCTTTTGATGTTCACATTCCTAGAAGGTCATAATGACAGCCTTGAAATGTGTAGTCTGTGTGGTGCGACTTGTAAGTATGTAGTATTATATTAGTGATCTGTAAATAGGCAGGTGTTTTGTTCCCACCACTGGTGTGTGTGTGTGTGTGTGTGTGTGTGTGTGTGTGTGTGTGTGTGTGTGTGTGTGTGTGTGTGTGTGTGTCTGTTTCCTTTTGCCAGAGGACTGTAAATTGCTTTTAGACTGCTCACACTCCATGCAATTTGTATGCCCACCTTTGGCAGGGCTGATGATGACACCCACCTACAAATACACCTCTGGGAGTGCTGTGTCCCAGTAATCTCGGTAGCACGTTCTGTAACTGCGTAATCCTGTAGTGTAATAAAGTAGTTAGGTCGGTGTTCTAATCCCAGACTTGCTGTGTGTGTGTCCCCATCTGCTGAGGACTGAGTAATGCTTTTAGACTGCTCACACTCCATACATTTCTTATACCTACCTTTGGCAAGGCTGATGATGTCACCCATCTACAAATACACCTGTGGGAGTGCTGTGTCCCAGTAATCTCAGTAGCATGTTCTGTAACTGCATAATACTGTAGTGTAATAAAGTAGCTAGGTCGGTGTTCTAATCCCAGACTTGCCGTGTGTGTGTCCATCTGCCTGAGGACTGAGTAATGCTTTTAGACCGCTCACACTCCATACAATTCTTATACCCACCTTTGGCAAGGCTGATGATGTCAACCATCTACAAATACACCTCTGGGAGTGCTGTTTCCCAGTAATCTAGGTAGGCTGTTCTATAACTGTGTAATGCTGTAGTGTACTAAAGTAGTTAGGTCGGTGTTCTAATCCCAGACATGCCAAGTGTGTGTGTGTGTGTGTGTGTGTGTGTGTGTGTGTGTGTGTGTGTGTGTCTGCCTGTATGAGACAGGTGCAGTGCTTTGTAGAGTATGCACTCTCTGTACAAATCGCATGACCACCTTTGTCATTCCTGCTGTTGTCACCCAACTGTAGGTGTGCCACAACCCAGTATTCACCGTAGCACATGCCCTAAATGCATATTGCTGCAGTGTGATATAGTAGGGGTTTGTATACCGGACATGGCAAGTGTGTGTTTGTCTGTCAGAGCCTGTGTAGAGATGGCCGTGATTGTCTTACCATTGGACATGTTTGGGAGTGGATTTTGTAGTTTTCCTATATGGTATCCATCTTATGACACATTGGCCACCTCACGAGGAGTACAGCTGTCAGTCAGCCATGGGACTGTGTTGACAAGCCATACCCATACATCTGGCAAAAGGCCTGGTGAACAAAGTATGCAGCCCTACTAGTACCCGGTATATGTCCCGCACCATGTGCCATGCACAAACAAACTTGCCTAGGATATCCCGCTATGTTGCTAGTACCATGAACATTGATGACAGATAGTAGGCATGGTGTGAATGCAGTGGCCTGCAGAGGACATGGCACCCTGTACAGCGGTACGGTACAATAGGCACATATATATGGACATTGTGACTTCACTATGTTCCACACTGCCTGCAACATATGTGGTGCCATCAAATGTGATCCACAGAGGCCAGACAATGCTGTACACATATGCCCTGTATGGACCCATGCCACTGACACCACTGAATACCTGTATCATAATATCCATGCAGGTGCAGGGTCGACCTGCTCACTATAAGCAGGTTTTGCACACCAGGCCAGTATTGGCATATCGGGGGATAACAGGCTGTGTACACAAAATGTGTCTGCCAGACCAGGTACAACTGTACATGTCACTGTACAGTATTGTGGGACATGCACATTCCAGGCAATGTCCATGTGAAGGACTATCAAACACAGACTTGGCTTGCATTGCAAAGCTATGGCCACACACATTGGTAACCAGGATGTCAGGCCAGATAATGCAGTACCCAGCTGTGTGGGACATTGCAGACACTACACCCCTACACTGCACACCATTGTCGGGTGATGCGATGCCAAGGATTACCCCTCACACAGCCTTGTACAGCCATCTTGCACAGCCAACCACTACACACCCATGAAGCAATGCATATCTGCATGGCAGCACTGGCACCCTGTGTCTGCGTGTGGGTTGTGATGCTCCCAACTACAGTCACTGCCAGTATAACCCTCGTTGGCATACCAACAGATGTCAAGCACTTTCACATGCCCTAGCCCATAAAACCTCCAGATATCCCCTGTGGTGCATGTGGTCCTGTGCATTACTGCAGTGTGGCAACTAAGTAGTTACATTGTGTATTTGTGGCCCTGGCAAAGGTGTCAATGCGTGTCTATTAGAGAGTGTGGTTGTGGTGACAATGGCATCCATTCATGTGGACAGCCATGTGTGCCACACCTAATGCATGTCTACTATATCTCTGTTGCAGATGTCACTCACCTACACACATATATGTTCTTACAGCACAGCAACATGTCACCTTTGTGGCACATGTAGTAACATCATGCACATGTAATAGTAATGAGTAGTCAGTCAGGGGTTTGACCCCTGTACTGTTCGAAGTGTGGCAGATGATGCTTATGGTTAAGTCTCCAAGCCCTTCCCTGGTGTACTTTGCCTGTCCCACCCACACACTATCTGGTGGATGTGAAGGAGTACACCTGCCCAGCAGCAGCATGTGTATTGTAAGTGATGGACATGGTCAGGTGATGGCCTCTGCACCTATTGTGGTCCTCCTCTAGTTAGCATGAGTTACAGCTGTGATGGTATTCCCATAGCCATCTGCATGATAAACACAGTACACTATCTAGGGAAACATGTTATTATTTGGCCATGACAGTCGCTGTGAGTAGTACCTGGATGTGGTGTTCTGACACAACATCACAGATGATATTTGGATGTACCTCAATCATTTTCCACAGTGGGAAATAGCCTAAAGACAGGAGGGTGATGTGCCACACTGACTACAGCATGTAAGTGTAGCTATGCTGCATTGAGACTACTGCCTGTTTAACATGTGTGTGGTAATGGCTATTCTGCATGTTATAATACAGACATGACAGTACTCTGTTCTTGAGGGACCCCCATCTGTAGGGCCATCTGTGAACTGGTCAGTGTGTGCAACCATTTGTTTCCTGTGATAGACACTGAACACATATCTGTGCACAGCAGAAGCATGGTGTGACGATGGCAGACAGTACATGATGATAGGGATGTGTTACTGCCATCGCATCCCTGACTGGACATGTGTCACATGAGACAGTGGTATGACAGACACTGTCTGGGATTCCCAGTGACAAGCCAATAATGGGCAACTGTTCATAGCTGCAGTCACATGTCTACTACACATTGTACAGATTTCATGTAGTATATATGCAAATGTATACCATCTCTTGTGTTGGGTTGCTGGTGATATCTATTCATACTGTCATAGGTAATCCTGTATGCTGTTGTCTATCACTAAGCCATATGTGGGTTTAAAATGCAACACCATAGGCTGAATGGGTTGGGAGGCCCCGGCAGAACCTCCTGTCCCACTTCAGCTGACCATGGCACCGGGCACTAGCACATCTGGGGCCCAGCCATAGACATCAACCTCTGCTGACTCTGCACCACCTTCTGGATGTACCACCACTGAGGATGGAGCATGTCCCGCATGGGAGCGGGACCAGACAGGTACATGTCTGCTGTCGTGTGTTCCCGGATGTGTTGTGTTGGTGGCTCACTAAGGGGTTCCGAAGCCAGATACACCAGCTCAAGGGCAGAGTGTCACATTTACAGGGTGATGCTGACCCTCCTGGACAGCCCCCAGCACTGCCTCCTTTGCAGCTGTGTAGGTGTAGTGGCAGTTGTCCATGGCTGGGGACCTCCGTCCTCCTGTTCCCATGGGCTTGTGAATGCCAAACACCCATTCCCTTCTGGGGTGTATCCCCCCCACATGTGTCATATACCAACCCTGTATGCTGTCTTTTCTGTGAGCCTACCTATCCTCCATGGCCATACCTACACTCCTTCCCCAACATCTGACCCTCACATATGGAAACATAAGGCCAATCGGCTCTTAGGACATCTGCCCTATACATAGCTGTCCATTACACACACGTGCCCTCTGGAAACATGAAACCCTTGTAATATGCATTACAGCATACTCCTGTTATCCTCACCCCTGTCCCTCAGGTGCACGATCCTGGTATGCACATCACTCCTATATGGTCCAGGTACACATGATGAGGACGACCCCATTGTACACACAACATTACCGGTGCCTCTATGGTTACCCATTTACCTTTATCATGATGATGATGTTGCACACAGTACCTTGCAAGAGTACTGTTCACACATAATGATTGGACAGGTACTGTTGTGTTAATGTACATTATATGCACAGAGTGATGTACATGGCCAATGTACAACTATTTGCGTGTATGACTGACACATGTCTGTCTGAGGGAGTCTTGAGATCACATAGAGCAACGCCACTACATAATACAGGCGTCGCTGGTGTTTCCCGTTTCATTCATTTATAATGCTTTGTTGCCACATGGTATGTTCCTGATGCACCCCTATATATGTATGTACCTATATGCTGGACATAAACACTCACATGTACATCTACATGATGGGATACATTCCTATACTGTTGAATGACTGTGGTTTATGATATGTTTGTGGTACTGTCTGTTGTCTGTATATCTGCCATGGTGTATTGGTGATACACATTAGCTGTGTGCGCAGGGTCCTGGTTCCAACCGTTGCAAAGGATGTTTATTTGGGTGCAGGGCAGAACAAGCCCATTGGATACGGAGGGAGTAAGGCATATTAAAGCAGTTGGGAGCAGGTGTGCATGGGTTTGCGCGATGTTAAGCACTGCTGACCTCTGGTTACAGCCTCTTACACTCAGTTAGCCTCTACATTGCTTTATCAGTGCAATACTCGCATACTGGTAGCCAAACACGCTTACACCCGCTTGCTCCCGCACTTGAAAATGCACCGACATTGGTGCATGCATCTGTCACTCACACCCCTGGGTGGGAACGAGGACCACAATATTACCTTGCTATGCCTATTACATTGGACTACATGACTACAGTATCAGGAATGGCTGCCCATTAGGCGACGGCATTGCATTCTACTGTATGGAATCAGTGGCCTGTCCAGTGAATCAATCATATTTATGTGTTCCTCATACAATCTGCTCCCACCTTGTGATGCCTATTACATTGGACTAAATGAATACAGTATCGGGAATGGCTGCTCATTAGGCGACGGCATGGCATTCAACTGTACGGAATTAGCGGCTTGTTCGGTGAATCAATTATATTATTTGTGTGTTCCTCATACAATCTGCTCCCACCTTGTGATGCCTATCACATCGGACTACATGACTACAGTATCGAGAATGGCTGCCCATTAGGCGACAGCATGGCATTCGACTGTACGGAATCAGCGGCCTGTCCAGTGAGTTAATCATATTAATTCTGTGTTCCTCATACAATCTGCTCCAACCTTGTGATGCCTATTACACTGGACTACATGACTACAGTATCGGGAATGGCTGCCCATTAGGCGACGGCATGGAGTTCGACTGTTCGGAATCAGCGGCCTGTACAGTGAATTAATCATATTATTTGTGTGTTCCTCATAAAATCTGCTCCCAGCTGGCTGATACATGGGAACCAAGACTCTTCAATACAGACAAGTAGTTGGGCTGTGGGAGTCACATCTGTCAGCCGAGTCAAGCTACCACATACTTATTATAGGTTTGCCACCTTTTCAATTGGCCAAAGTGGGACTTTAGCGTTGCTACCTGTCCCACTTTGCAAGGGACAGTCCCTCTTTAGGCAGTTGTGTCCTGTGAAAATAATCAAGACATAGCAAATTTCTTGATTACAGGACAATATTATATTCTACATTTCTTTAATAGTTGCATAAAACAGTTATTTTATATATGAAACTTCTATATGTTGTGTGAAGTAGCATAAGCAATTCAAATGTTACTAGATTAAGCTTTTATTTGTGCAAATAAGTATAATTCTGTACCATGCATGGCTGTAGGTATGTTTTGTCCTGGAAAGTCTGATATTTCTACAGAACATGTCCCACTTTGGCCATTTGGAAAGGCGGCAACCCTATAGGACCTGTATGTAGAGACATCAGACATTGCAGGGCAACACATACCCACAACCAGTAGAAAGGAGAGTACTTCATTGTTTTGCCTAAATAAAAAGTTATTCTTGTAGCATTATAGTTGCTTATACTGTTTCTTATAACATTTAGGTGTTTCGGGTACAAAATAATTGTTTTATGCAACTACTATAGACAATATAGGAAATTTTTGCCCTAAATCACAGGACATTTGCCATAATTACATTTATTGTGCAGGACACAAATGCCCAAAGGGGAGTGTCCCTCACAAAGGTGGACAGGTGGCAACTCCAACCCTATTATTCTATCATCTTTCTAAGGTAGTTGGTGGAGCATGCGCTTTCTCTCACTAGCAGACTTCTCATACAAATGGGGAAGAATGAACACTGAATCAGGGGCACTGCATAACAACCTCAGGGACACATTTAGAAGGTTGGTGCCATTAACCTGACACACTGACGGACCCAGAGCACATATGTATTCATACACATTGTCTGAGGTACATGCTGTTTAGGACTCTTACATGTTGCCATTATTCATTACGTGTATTCCGCCACCTTTCCTCCTAATATCACTAGTTCTAGGAGGGTTTAGTTGGGACTGTGTTAGATTCTGATTTGTAATCATGGATGTCCCTCATAATCGGGGACAGTTCAATGATATGTTCCCTATGTGTTCTCCCAATGGTTTACGGACTATCCAGTAGATGTACTGTTAAAGTTTGTGAGGTATGGGTGTCTGCTATACCCACATTGGAATATTACTTACATCCACGGGGTGGTCCTAATACGTGTCTGCCAGCCAACACCTGCATGCCTAGGCCCATAATTGCATATCCATAGTTCCCCTACCTGCCACTACTCTACAGCACTCATCCTTACTGTGGGTGCAGGTAGGCACAGGTGGGGTATGAACACACCCCTACACACTGCCCACTCTTCCCCTGTCGGGACACATGTCATATGTTGTGTCAACCCATGTGTTATCAGGCTTGCACAACCTACTGTTCCATGTACAGCTACATCCTGGTTGCAGTAATCTTTACTGGCCTTGCCTGGAAGAACAACATTTTTGGTGTCCCATAAGGGACGTCGCTGTCCATGTTTAAAGTGTAGACCTTGTAGATCTCTCCCACTGGCAGATTCCTGCCGGTGGTCTGGGAAGCAGTGTTTTATTTACCTTTATTGCATGTCTGTATGTCTCACCGGCCTAGCTGGGGGGGGGTAGACGTTTGTTGATTGGACCTCCCACCAACATATGCCCGGTCTGAACATATGTTACCCGTAACTGCTGTAACATAACCTAGGTATATACATGTATATGTTTACTGTAACATATATATATTTACATTAATATATACAGATATATCTGCATATGTATGTATACATGTATATTCATGTCTTGCCATCTATATATATATATATATATATATATATATATATATATATATATATATATATATATATATATATATATCCCCGGGATTCATGAAGCTCGGCGCAAGGCCGGTGTAAGGCTTGCGCCGGCAGTGCAGTGTATAATCGGCGTAGCAGCGCCACATGCATAGTAATGAGTGCGCCGCAACCACAGACACGTGCAGAGGGCACGTCGCGCTGGTAAGTAGGATGCGCCCGTAGGCATGGCCAAGCCGGCAGGCGATGAGCAACGTAAAGTGCTGACTGTCACAGGCTGCCTGCAATAGTAACCGCACCAGCCAGGGTCCGTGGATAATGAAACGTATGCAGAGTATGCAACATAGTACCCGTTCACACAAAACGGAGAACCAAACATTAACCCACAAAGTCCAAATTGTACCCGTCCAAGGAACAAAGGATATGCGTAATACCGTGTCCGTCACGCAATGCACTGTCAGTGGGCATACCCAGTGAAGGTGTACCGCAGCATGTCAGCGCGCCACACCTACACACAAGTAGCCACATGGGCATGGTCACCAGCAGTAGTGAGAGTACACAGCCGGGCAGCAGTGTCGATATAACAGGTGTGGGGGTAGCCACATTCTTTGATTTCCTGTCCTTGCATATTTAAACTGGTGCATGTGAAATAATTCCTGCTTTAAAACTTCAGCTTGGCCAGCTAAAAACTTGGTTATATTCAACTGGACGTATAAGAGAATTTAAGTACCTTTTTCTGCACTTTTTTTTTTAAAAATACAGTATTTAAATTGATTTAAACTGTGTATGGAGTGTTGAAGGAATTTTTATCTGAAGTTATTCTGCTCTTCAGTTATTCCCACCCACCCACCCTGTTTTTGTTTTGGTGTTAATCTTAGTGGCATTGAAACTGCCCGCCACTCAGCCTGCCTCTGGGCCCATCTCATTTGCTCACTCAACTGAGTGCAGTGAGATCATATTCTGATTTCAGGCACTCCTACTGTGTACAAAGAGAGCATCTGGGAAATAGAAAAAAAAAAAATTAAGCTTATTTCCTGCCTTTCTTGTTAAGTGGTACAGACTATTTGTAGGCTTCTGAGCCCCCAAGCCCTTCTGTGTTTGAGGGAAGCCTTCTAGCTTGTTTATTTCTTATAACTAGTCAGTTTTCTAGTTTCAGCACTCAAATCTGTTTCTTTGATCTCAGCACTTGTTCAGAAAAAAAAAAAAAAAAAAAAAAAAAATTTCATCTGCTTTTACTGTACTTGTGTTTTTACCTACTTCTTTTTACTTTTGCATCATCTTAAAATACTCAATTGTATTTATTACTGCTTGGTGTAACTCATTCTAAGCCTTTTGGTTTAAACACTTGGGCTTCGGACCAGTTAGTTGTTTTGCACTGAGAGGGTTTGTGGTCTGCACTGTTGTGGCAGAACAGGTAGCTTACATCCTTCTAGGTTGAGAACTGCTGATTGAGGGCTCAGTGTCTGTTATTCTAAAAGTGTATTAATTCTGGTTTAAGCACTTGGGCTTTCAAGCCAGTTATTTTACATTAAGAGGGTTCGTGGTCTGCACTCTTGTGGGAGGAGAGGCTGGACTCTGCCCTTCTGAGCTGGGAATTTCTGGTTAAAGGCTTATAGTGCATGCATATCTGAACTGTTCCTTACTGAAGTTGGTGCGCCTTGTTTGCTGTGGCATAGACTGGATTCGGGCCTGCTGGATCTAGCTTTGTTTGTGTAACTTGAGCACTAATCCAGACATTCTCTAAAGTATTCAATGGTATTTATTACTGCTTGGTTGTAACTTGATTAAAGTGTAGCTATCATTCAAGTCTTTTGGATTAAGCACTTGGGCATCAGAACAGTTGTTTTACATTAGGAAGGTTTGTGGCAAGCACTGTGATGGCAGGACAGGTAGCTTTCATCCTTCTAAGTTGGGAACTGCTGATTGAGAGCCCAGTGTCCAAGTGTATTAGTTCTGGTTTAGGCACTTGGGCTTCAGGCCAGTTATTTTACATTAAGAAGGTTCGTGGTCTGCACTCTTGTGGGAGAAGAGGCTGGACTCTGCCCTTCTGAGCTGGGAATTTTCTGGTTAAAGGTTTATAGTGCCTGAATATTTGAACTGTATCTTACTGAAATTGGTTCACCTTGTTTGCTCTAGCATAGACTAGATCCAGGCCTACTGAATCTAGCTTTGTTTATATGCTTGTTGTTTGTTTGCTTGTTATTTCCTGGAAGCTAATTCCACCTAATACGCAACTTCTCAGCTTCTGTGGATCACTAGTGATATCTGCATTGCTTACTGTACTTATTTCCTTGTTTCACTTGAAAGAAAGTTACTGTTTGTCGTTTTTGCATTTAGTTACTTGTAACACATTGCACTCAAGTTACATGGCACTTGCTCACTAAAGCAATTATATAAGTCAGCACTAAAAATTAAAAGCACTACACCCTCACTCCCCACTGGCCCTTGTTTTCAATTAAGGATTTCCCAATATTATTCTAGCATGTCCAAAGGTCAGTTGTCAATCTCCTCTCCGGTCCAGCTGGTGAATCTGGGAATCTTGGGGCAATGTTATAACTGCCTAGTGCCTCATGTACACAGACAACCCTCTCCTCCTCCCACATAACACAAATACTTGCGAGAGATGCAGCTATTTAGCCAAACTGGAGGCTGAGCTCTCTCAACTCAGGACTGGCAAGACAAGACAGGAGGAGAAGGCAACTACACACACCACAAAACCAGCCTCACATAATGCTACCACTCCACTGAATCAAACACATAAACACACAAAGACATACTCGGAGGCTCTGAGTAAAAATTTACCTAAACAGCAGAGGCCTCCAAAGCAGACACCCAAACAACTGCTACCTCAAGACACCCCACAAGCAACACATAAACCACAAAAGCAGTGTGCAAAGTAGTCACAGCCCTTAAGGCCAAATACAACACCAAACATACTTGTCATAGGTGACTCCATATTCAGACACACTGACGTCCCACTCACCAGGCTGAACAAGGAGAGGGTCACAGTAAGCTGCCTATCGGGTGCTAGAATCCGCCACATAACACAAGCACTCGGGTCACTCCATGGCAAGTACAAATATGACACAGTCATTGTCCATGCTGGTGTGAACGACCTGAGACGTACCTCCCTGGACTACATGAAAAGAGACATAGAGGAGCTCTCTGATTATGTAGCCCAGGCAGGTATGACCCTAACCCTGAGCAGTATCCTTCCTTCACCAAGAATGATGCCACAATATAGAGACAAGATGATCAGCTTTAACAATTGGCTTAATGTCTGGTGTCATTCAAAGGGGATCCAGTGTCTGTCTGCCTGGGATGACATGCTTGACAAGCCACGCTGCTTCAAGGGACGGCTTGCACCTGTCACCCTGGGATTCCGGATATTGGCTAAGGCTCTTGCCACCCCATAGTGCCTTTTAGGCAAGGCTCAAATTCTAAACCTACCACCCTAGAAAACAAAAATGGGAAGAAACTGAGGGTAATGCTGCTCAATGCCAGAAGTCTCAAAATGCACGCACTCGAGGCCCTTCTCAGTATGGAGAACATCGATGTCTGTGCTGTAACTGAAACCTGGTTCAAGGCTCCTGAGAGCACCCCGGCACTATTAGGTTTTACCTCATATCATGCGTTCCGGCCCCAAAACCCGGACCACACCACAAAAGGAGGGGGTGTATCCATATTCATAAAGGATACTCACACCTCCAGGTTGGTGGCAACGCACAAAGCTTCGGAAACCATCCAGATGCAACTAACCATAGGCAAAACTGCTCTACAAATTGTAGCATGCTACAGGCCACCCTCTCAAACTCAGGAACCCCACACAGCCTTCCTGAAGACACTGGAGGGTATAAATGTATCTCCAAACACCATCATATTGGGTGACTTCAACTACCCGAATATAGACTGGGAACATTACTCAAGCCCTAACTTTCTAGCCCAACGGTTCCTGGAGTTCATAAATTCAAATGCCATGGAACAGCTAGTCACTGTTCCCATGAGAGGAGAAAATATACTAGATCTCATTGTCACAAACATGGGGACAAAATGCTCCACACGGAAGTATATCCCTCATTGGTGAGATCTGATCATAAACTAATCTCAATGCAAATCCACATCCCCGCCCCCCCCCAAGCAAAAAGGACCATAGTGAAGAACTTCTCTAAAGCAAACTTCACACTACTCAAGACTGGTGTAGTATCCTTCAAGGCCCCTGAGCCAGAGGAAACCACAACCCAAGCTATGGAAGCCCTTACAAATGCCCTCTATGAACACCTCCAGGACTGCATGGATCAGGCAATCCCAAATAAAACCAAGACTCTTTCCACAAAGGGCAAACGTCCAGTCTGGTGGACCCCAGACATTAACAAACTTTACAATAAGAGGAGAAAGCTATTACATGATAGAACAAAATCCATATAAGGAAGTCACCCCTGATCATTATTAGTAAAAATACGAGCACTCATAAAATCAACTAAGGCCAATTTTGAGAGAAAAATTGCCATGGATTCAAAGGACAATCATAAGGCCTTTTTCAGCTATGTTAGGAACCTGGGTGGAAACTCCCAGATATGCTCAGAATTAGTCCAAAATGATACAAAAATCACTGAACCCACAGACATTGCCAACATACTGGCAGACAGGTTCAGTGCAAACTTCACCCCCTCTCCCCTAAAGGAGAGATAACTATCCCAGCCAAGTGTAGCCTCCCGGACATCTCAAATGCGCAGGTGAAAGCTGCTCTCTCTAAAGCTAAAAACACAGCATCAATGGGACTGGATGGTGTCCCCGGCTGTGTGCTACACGAGCTAAATGAGGAATTAAACCCGCACATAAGGCAGCTGTTTAATCTTAGCCTTACCACAGGATACGTGCCCAAGGAGTGGCGTCACGGCAACTGTGGTCCCACTCCACAAAGGCGGTGCCTCTACGGACCCTGGTAATTACCGCCCCATAAGCTTAACAAGTCTAGTCTGCAAAGCTATGGAGAGGATCATAATGGAGCTCATAAACAAAGATATAGGGGACTTGCAGACATTGGACCCGACCCAGTTTGGCTTTGTCAAGGGAAGATCATGCCTTTTGAACTTGGTTGACTTCTTGAAACAGTCACCAAGGCCATTGATGAGGAAAGGCAGTCCATACAGCCTACCTTGACCTTGCAAAGGCTTTCGACACAATACCCCACTCGGTATTGTAGAAAAACTTACCAGCTTAAATGTAAACCCATATGTCACAAGATGGGTTGCAAACTGGCTTAAGGACAGAACCCACAGGGTTAGAGTTGCTGGCGCTGTGTCAGACTCCAAGCCAGTCACAAGTGGTGTCCCACAGGGCTCGGTCCTTGGCCCCTATTGTTTGGCATCTACTTCTCAGAAGTACAGGCCAACATGGGAGGACTTTGGCTGACAAAGTTTGCAGACGACTGCAAACTGGGCCATAGTGGAAAGTGCATCGGACACGGATATCCTTCAGAAGGGACTCACGGAAACAGATAGCTGGTGCCAGAGCCATGGCCTGAAGTTAAACGCCAAAAATGTATAGTCATACCCTTCGGGAAAAACAAGGTAACCCCAAGCTACCATATAGGTGGCAATCCACTAAGCACAGAAGAGGTTATCAGGGACCTGGGGACCCAGGTTGACAGTGGCCTTTCTTTGACACTCACATTGCTAAAGTGGTTAGAAAGACCTTCTACATTGCCCACCTGATCATGAAGGATTCACATCCAGATCTAGTGAGGTCATTGTTCCCCTGTACTCTTCACTTATCAGACCAATGATCGAGTACAATGCCCCATTCGGGATGTATCTCACCCGACATCTGCAGCAATTGGAGAGACCCCAAAGTTCCTCACCAAAAGGATAAAGGGACTCCAAAATCTGTCATATGCTGCCAGATTGAAGAAACTCCAGCTCTATTCAGTCGCATACCGTCTGCTCAGAGGTGACATGTGCCTGACATACAAGGCCATGTCCAACCCGGAATTAATGGACATGCTCCACCTCAAAAATCCAAATCCACCAAAACCACTAGAGCAAGCGACTTAAACCTTAGCACGGATATAAATAGGACGTGCTGGAGGGATAGATTTATTACTCAGAGACTCCCTATGCTGTGGAATAAAATCCCGGTCCATGTGAGGCAGAGCACCTCGCTGACTCTGTTCAAGAGAAATCTAGACCTGTGGATGGGAGATCGTAGGTTTACCCCAGGAATCATCTCTGTGTCACTGCTGGACAGAGGCACAACAAACTAATGGGCACAGTATTTTTTCATATAAGGGGTGGCGTAAGCCACAATAATTTGGGCTAGGCTTATAAATGCCTTAGGGCAGATAGCCTAGTATAAACCTATGAACCTATGAACCTATGAACCTATATAACAACCAGAAGGAAACCAGATACCCTAATCACAGACAAACTTGTGCATAGCAACATGTACTACACCCAGCAACGTGCCCGTCGCATACACATAGGACGGCGTATGCCTAAGCGTAATATCCAGAAGCAGAACCCATGCATGCAAATGTAATACACAACAGCCCCGTCATAGCACGTAACCCGCACCCATGTACGACCATGCACCCAACCCAGCTAGCAGCCTTGCGCAGCTGCACACCTACACACAATGGGTATACCTGAAATGTAGTAAGAAGTATTATCCTAGGCAGTGCCACGCGGGCAAATATGTACCCCACATGTCAACATCCCACCTCAGGTACTGATATCCAAATGGCTGCATGTGAATGTGTCAGCAGAATGTGTACATCCCGCATGTGGTATGGACCTGTCGAAACCCCATAGGCGTTCACACGCCACGGTGCCCATAACTGTACACATCTGGACAAGGCAGTATGTTCAGCCACCGTACTGATGATTAGCTATGCAGACATGTCAAACACAACACATATGGCGGAACATCTGCCCATCAAGCAGGACGCCCCAACAGGGTGCCACATGCACAGAAGGTGAAGGTGGGACAGCACACATTGAGAATAGCGTTGCCGGATGGCCAAACACCCACGGCCAACGCAAAGGATGGAATAACATGTATATGCCTGGATGAATGGGTATGTCATAGCATGGGAATAGGCCAAGCTGTCCAACATAATAGCCATGCATACCAGATACAAACTGCCAGTAACATGCAGTAGTAATGCAGGAAGGCATACACGACTGTGGGAATATCACAGGACATATGGCACGTGCCAAGTGTTGAGGCATGACACAAATGTCCAGGATGGGGCTCCCTGCAAAGTGGAACATGTGCCAACCCCACCCCCCACAGATGTACCGGCAGTGGAAACACATCCCAAACACACACCAACACTACCGTCCATCCCACGATAGCAACGGAGGCTGGTCAAAGACCACCATGACGCATGCACAAACAGGGACACGTGTAACCGTTGCCCTAACAACCCCCCACAGGCCAACGAATAATAGTATGGACATATGCATATAATGCTGTGAAGGATGTGTGGTAGTCCTCAGTATCACAGAGGTAGGTACACAGATACACTGTAATCAACCATGACGTATGTGCACTGTACACAGCATACCTGCAGGTAATACATAGTTCAATCATGTGCCACAGAAATATACACATACGAATGAGGACAGGGGATAGACAAGTGTGAATGGGACAAACTATGAACATAGGTTGATAGGTCCATAGGTACATAGTAGGCTATCTGCCCAAGGGCAGCTATAACCCTAGCCCATAGTTATGTTGCCTTTGCCACCCCTCCAGTCCGAAGAAAACAATGCCTATTATATTGCTGTACCTCTGTCAAGCAGTGACATTGAAGTAATCCCTGGGGTATATCTGCAATCTCCCATCCATTGGTCAAGATCCCCCTCGAACAAGGCCAGCGAGGTGCTCTGCCTTACATGTACTGGGATGTTGTTCCACAGCATAGTGAGTGTCTGGGTGATGAATCTGTCCCTCCAACACATTCTATCAATGACCGTGTCAAGGTTCACGTCACCTGCCCCTGTGGTTCTGAGGGATGTAGAGCCATTAGGTGAAGCATAGACATCAAATATGGGTCGACATGGCCTTGTATGTCAGGCACAGGTCACCACTGAGCAAGTGGTATGTGACTGAATGGAGCAGGAGTCCTTTCAGTCGGGCAGCATAACACAAATTCCTGAGACCCTGCATCCGTTTGACGATGAACCTATGGGGCCTTCCCAGCTGCTGCAGGTGTCAGGTCAGATACCTTCCGAATGGGGCAATGTACTCAATCATAGGTCTAAAGAGTGATGAGTACAAGGAGATGATGACCTCCCCTGATCTAGATGTGAATCCCTGCACGATCAGGTGGGCAATGTAGAAGGTCTACCTAACTACGTTAGCAACGTGTGTGTCGAACGAACGGTGACTGACAACCTGGGTCCCCAGATCCCTGGTAACTCCCTCTGTGCTCAGTGGATTGCCACCTATATGGCAGCTAGGGGTAACCTTGTTCTTCCCGAAGGGTATGACTATGCATTTCCCGGCATTTAGCTGTAGGCCATGTCCCTGGCACCAGATATCCATATCTGTGAGGCCCTTCTGAAGGATATCTGTGTCAGATGTCCGTCCCACTATGGTACCCAGTTCGCAGTCATCTGCAAACATTGTCAGCCATAACCCCCCCTGTGTTTGCTTGTACTTTGGAAATGTAGATGCAGAAAAAGAGTGGACCCAGGACTGAGCCCCGTGGGACACTGCCTGTGACCGGCTGTGAGTCTGACATGGTGCCAGCAACTATGACCGTGTGGGTTTTGTCACCTAGCCAGTTTGCAACCCATCCCGCGATGTACGGGTTCACATCCAAGCCGATGGGTTTATCAATGATACCTGAGGGGGGTATTGTGTTGAAGGCCTTAGCCAGGTCGAGGTAGGCTGTATGGACTGCCTGACCCTCATCAATGGCCTCGGTGACTGTTCCTAAAAAGTCAACCAAGTTTTAAACCCATGATCTGCCTTTGACCAAGCCAAACTGGGTTGGATGCAAAGTATGCAAGTCCCCTATGTCTTCATCTATGAATTCCATTATGATACTTCCCCATGGCTTTGCAGATAAGGCTTGTCAAGCTAATGGGATGGTAATTACCAGGGTCAGTGGAGGCACTGCCCCTGTGAAGTGGGACTACAGTCGCCGTGCGCCACAACTTGGTATGTTACCTGAGGTGAGGCTAAGATTAAACAGCTGTCCTAACTGTGGGTCTAATTCCTCAATGAGTTCATGGAGTACACAGCCAGGACACCATCTGGTCCCATGGATGCTGTGTTTACTGCCTTGGAGAGAGCATGTCCCACCTGTGTGTTACAGAAGTTTCGGGGGCCACAATCCTCTGGTAAAGACATCTCTCCATGTGGGAGGGGGGGGATGTTTGCACCGAACCTGTCAGCCAGTATGTTGGCAATGTGTGTAGGCTCAGTAAACTTCACATCATTCTGAACCCAGTCCGAGCATATCTGGGAGTGTCCTCCGAGGTGTCCAACATAGCTAAAGAAGGCCGTATGATTGTCTGTCAAGTCCTTGGTGATATATCTGTCGGATTTGCCCTGGATGATGTCATGAGAGCTTGTAGTTCTTCACATATAATGAGCAAGGGTGTCATACCTTACAAGGATTCTGCTCTGTCTTGTAGTAGCTACCTCCTTTCGTTGTAGAGCTTGTGTATGGCTGGGGTACACCAGACTGGATGCTTGGCATTGGTACAAAGAGTCACAGTTGTGTAAGGGATTGCCTGATCCATGCAGTCCTGTAGGCGCTGGTAGAAGGCATATGTAAGTGATTCAGTGGCTTGAGTAATGTTTACCACTGGCTCAGGGGCCTTAAAGGAGACCACACTAGTGCTTAGAAGTGTGAAGTCGGCTTTTGAGAAAGCCATATGTATGGTAACCGGCACCACCCACAGCATTGTATGCCAATAGCAGAAGCTATTGTATGTTGTCCAAACACATGTGTCCGTACACATGGAACATCATAGCAATAAACCACGCCTGGATGTGGGTGATGCCAGACATACCCACGGCAGACGTGGTGCGTTCCCGAGCCTGACACCCGAGAGACCACACACATAGCCGGCCGTAGGCATAGGCCAAGTAGGCAGCTGCCTAGGGCGATGCTCTGCTAGGGGCACCTTACCAGCCTTTATTCGGTGTAGGTAGACCAGGATGGGGGTAGCGGGTGATGTGGTGGGGGCACCATGGAGTCCTTCTGCCTAGGGCACCACCTGACCTAAGGCCACACCTACAGTACCCACACCCAGACGCGGGTCATTGCTAGTATGCTATATCATCTATGGAAAGAAACCATATATTCCCAGACATAATGGCACATCATAATGCCTGTCCGCCGCCCAAAGCAGACATACGGCACCCGCGGCGGTGCGGACGTACTGCGCGAGATGTCCGTAACCAATGTCGACACTGTCACGCTATGTGAAATAATGTCAACATAGCGATTCAATACTAAACAGCGACAGAGAGCCCGATGTCCCCGTTGCTGAGCTGTACAACCTATTCCGCCATGTTAAATGTGTGTAGCAGAGCGGGACTGCCCCAAACTAAGCAACGGACATGTCCGTGGCTCGGTGGAAGCCGTCACGCAATGTTAAACCCATGTAATATAGCGATACAGGTTATAAATACCGAAGTTTAGTAATGGAAATAGGTCCGTTCGACCAGACCGTGTGCAATTACTATAACAAGATCTACAACGGGCACGCCGGCCAATCAGCGCACGCGGTTAGGAATAATGGGGGGGGATATGGTATCATAGACACGGACAAACCGTGCCCATGTGACTCGTCTGACATTCGTACACGGTCAAGGCAGTTCCGTACACTAGGCGGACAAGACCAAACCCAAAGCACCACAGGAACACCCTGACAATCGAAGGCCTGTATGCGTAGGGGATATAAGCCCCTGTGATCTGAATATCCCTGCAGACATGACATATGCATCCTGGGCCATGAGCGGAAGGGAATGAGGAATGTTTAACATGTAGTACCGCACCTTTCCCAGCAGGAGAATGTATGCCTGTGACGTACGTGAGTGCGGGGGGGGTGGGTGGGGTGGGGGGATATGTAAATTTAGCTAAGTACCATGGGTATGCATGTAAATGAGACCAAACAGCTAACGTGTAGTGGTCACAGTAACCGGCAAACGTGAATGCAGTCCCGTTTGAATTATGACTATAGAACATATAAATGTGCACGTGTACGTAATGCGTCCATGCCGCAAAGACTGTTACATGTGTAAAGGTGAAAGTGCGTTCCGCACATGTCCATCAACCGGATCAGAGATATGTTACCGGAACAGTCACAACTAACACAGGCCACGTAACCACACAGACCCAGTAAACATATGTAACCAGAATACGGATATGCATGTGCGCCTGCGCGTAACCCACAAGTAGGAAATGCAAGTGCGCGTGTGCGTGTGTGATCCGCTCACAGCAGGGAATGTTAAGGCCATGTCCTCCACGTCAATCATACATGTCTCAAAACTGTCAGCCCCTGAAAGTATGGAATCGGGCAATGCCATGTAAAGTACCGTTAGAAATAGTGAGAAACACATGCTATGTGATAAAACAAACATAGAATGTGGATAGAATAACGTGTGCGTTAGTAGTATGGATAGACGACGGTTATGCATCTGTAACTCGACCCACTTGTCAGAAGGTGCACCCGTACGAAAAGTGTTCAGTGGGCTCACACTTGTTGACCGGGCTAGGCTAGCTGGATATATGTCCAGTGTCAGCAGAGGCCCGTGGAGAAATGCTCCACACACAATAATAGCACAACATACCAAAGTACTCATATATGTACCAAAGAAGAACAACAATAGAAAGTGTCCTGAAAGGACTGGTTACACACAGATCACAGACGACAGAGAAATATATGGCCAGTGGAAGCACGTCACAATTATGGGATCATGTCCCTATAGAAGCAAGAAGGTCTCACATGACACACCAGCGAATTGCCAGATAGACACAGGTCAATGCAACACACAGCAACATTAAGGGCCAACCAGCCGTACACCATGCCCGAACCTGCACAGTGGAAAGGTATGGCATGGTAATTGATGTGTGTACACAGGTAATCCACAGACAGTAACAAAGCAAGGTATGAAACGAGGGGTTCACATGTATATATCTACACACAGCAGTCCGACGGCCCGTATATATGACGCATGGACATAGATTTGTCACCTGAAAACAAGATGTAAACAACTACAGTTTAGTCCATATCGTATTGCTATAGTAATAATACAGTCATATCCATATTTAACATTGTGACCCTTATTTACATTCATATATATACAAAATATGCATGTAATTGTACTTATTTATTCCATGATTTGGAATCTTAATGCAACAATTATACACATTGATAAACAAAAGCATTACCAACACACTACATTCTAAGGTTTACTCACAACAATTATCAACTATGTTTCAATATACTGATGGTATTGACCAATATTGTATTTATATTAACACATCGTTGTTGTATCATTGTTTCCATTCAGTAATGTATGCAACACTGAGTTCTACATGTCACTTTATCATCAAGACTTGGAGCATGGTCCACTGAACTATGAGCCAAGTCTATTAATTAGTTGACTTTAAACTGACTCTGAAGGAAGTATATAAGGGACGACTATCGAATGTATCTCGTACTCCGACGTTGCCCCATGTTAGTGGGTGAAAGAGCCCAGTATCCTATGACTGTGGAGTGTATCGTTTTTGTCATCGTCTGTCTTGGCATGGTTTATGTTCAAGAATGTCTTTTATGAAGATGACCAGGACTCAGGGTCTGCTGTATTTCCGCTTACTGGAACATGGATATAGATAGGCCAAGTAATACATAATATGGGTAAGAAGAAAGGAACAGTTTACCAAGAAAAAACTAGGAAAAGGACCCACCAGGTCCTAAACCGAGAGCACCAAGCAAACACAATGTAGTGCTACGAAAACCAAGTGTTTCAAAAATGAACCCAAATGGTGTAAATCTAAAGATGCAAGTTAGCAACTGCTTTAAATAATCCTCAGAAGTCCCAATAGGAAAGATGTGCCACTTTATTGTCTAAATAACACCACCAAAACAAGTAGATCATGAGCGCTGTCACCCGGTCTTACCGGGCTTTCTCAGGTGTAATTAGCTAAACCAATAACTCTAGCTTTTATAGAACTAATTGATTAAAATATCACCATGGTACTGATGTTTTATTTGGTTCAAATGGTTCACAAACAACTTTTAACATAAAGAATGAAATTTGTTTGAATTCATATAAGTTGCATACATACATTTTAACAATGCATTTATTGTGTCGAGCATTTTTAAATATGTATTTGTCTCTTTAATGCTTGTAGAAGTGGATTTAATTTATTTATAATATGGTGATATCTTATTCAATTAGTTAATTAGCAGAACGCACTTGCGCTATAAAAGCTAGAGTTATTGGTTTAGCTAATTACACTTGAAAAAGCCCGGTAAGACCGGGCGAAAGCGCTCGTGATCTACTTGTTTTGGTGGTGTTATTTTGACAATAAAGTGGTGAATTTTTCCTATTGGGACTTCTGAGGATTATTTAAAGCAGTTGCTAACTTGCATCTTTGGATTTTTTTTTGAAAAACTTGGTTTTCGTAGCTCTACATAATATGGGTAGTCAAACAGACATCCGCGATTGGGGAACATACAGCAGCAGTCAAAACCACTGGCCAGATGGACACAGTCCAACAAGTTCTACACTTTACATATGCACATTGGTGTCCATTGTAGGACCCCAAAAATTGATCTGTGCGCAATATCAACCAGCTGCGATCGACCCAGAAGAAGTGACAGCCATGACTACGGCACAGCTAGACATATGCACCACCAGCGTGTTTAAGGTTGATGACAAGTGTCCATGAAATGCAGGACATATGAACAGAAATCCCCAGATTGTCGAGTCCATAGAAGTGCGTCCACATCCCAGTCCCGCACACATGAAGGATGTGTAATGGGTACCGTCGAGGGTTGCAGCCATGGGATCCTGGGTATGCAGAAATGGGGCTCGGTGTTGTTTGGCAGATAATCCGTTGTCCCACCCCGTGGGAGGGATGTGGGTATAGCACATGCCTTACTCCCCACTAATAATGCAAAGCATCCACCGGATAATGCTAAATGCAGGTGTGAAATGTGTACAGCCCTATACCAGTGTCCAGTAGGTAATTCCTATGGATGGACAAGCGTACGACCAAGATGGCACCCATAACTGGAAACCTGGTGGAATTACACAGCTGCAGTAAGGCATAACACAGGAAATACAGATAGGGACTACAGTAGACACTCCCCATACAAAGTCAGACCGCTGTGCGAATACCGGCGTACACAGCACTCAATCTGCCAGCACCAAAATAGGGATCACTCGCTTCCATACTGCGGAACAAATGGACGACCTGTGGAACACATACTAATGGCACACTAACAACTTCAACTAGGAAGGTCATAGGATGGTTAAACTATGGCGTTCCCACTTATAAAGAACATCCTTCAATGAATTAATAGGATTAATGTCAATTGACCATGGAATACACCTAATCAACATCAAAGAACCGCTGGCACCTTATGGCACACAATTCAAAAAACACATAGGTAGATGAAACAGTCAACGTAGAAATTGTCCAGGACAGTGCCCAAATGGTATACAAAGGTTCCTTCATAGACAAGTAAGCGCTTTCACCCGTAGGCTCTCAGACTTACACATAACATAAAAGCATCCAGGCTTTAAATATCCCTCCTTACACTTTCATTGGTCAATTTCTCAGCAAACAATGAACAATTAACCACAGCATATAAAGCACAGACGCAATGTTAACCACACACACATATATTAACATCTCCAAAAACATCCTATTAAAACATGTATTATATGATATTGTACTATGCCTAATACTCATCAATCAAAGATCTAACAATATATATAGAAGATATGTATATCATATCAATGTAATACAGTGGTAAACAACTGAAAGAGTGGACTAATGTGTGTTAACTGTATATCTTTACCTAAACTACATTCCTGTTACTTGGGTTTAAGCCACCTGCTTCTCAAAAGAGGCTTAATCAGTGTTTCATCATTCAGCCCTGGTGTGTAGTCATCTCTCCACCTAATAATCCATCTCAATCTGCATTCTAAAGCATAGTTGATGAGGTCCCCCCCTCTGGTATTATAACCTAGCCTTTGTAAAACACTGAATGTAAACGTATGCCTTGTGATGTGCTCATAGCGGCCGTAGGCATCGCCAATCCTGCGGCTGCCTAGGCGCCGCACTAGTAGCCACCTGTCTAGTAGGTATGTCATGTAGGTACACCAGGATGGGGGCACCATGTGTTGTGGTGGTGGGCGCCATGGAGCCCTATAGCCTAGGGCAGCGGTCGATCTAAGGCCGCTGCCGTAGGAGGTAGGCCACGGTCTGCAGGTATGTGCTGAAGTGCACATGAAACAGCGGTCTACAAGGATTACCCATAGTGGTGACACCTGCACAGACGGCTATAGCGGGACACACACACAACCATGCATACAGCACAGATAGACATACACACACCATAAACAGGCAATTATACACAAGGTTTATGGCGTGTATGGGTACAGTGTCAGTACAGCAAGGATAGCTGTCTGCCACGATATCCAGCAGATGTCTCTAGGGCATTCTGGAATACGGACGTTGCATGGACAATGAGTGGATATGCATCGTACCACAGTTCTGTGTGTCAGCCGTGCAAATATGCGATACATGGGACAGACAGCTGTCCATGCAAGAGCAGCGCTATGGGCACAACATAGGTATGTATATATACAACGAGAGATACAGACGGACACATGTGGCAAGG
Source organism: Protopterus annectens (assembly GCF_019279795.1). Classification (NCBI taxonomy): domain Eukaryota; kingdom Metazoa; phylum Chordata; order Ceratodontiformes; family Protopteridae; genus Protopterus; species Protopterus annectens. The sequence goes on along the minus strand of NC_056728.1, from coordinate 158,476,323 downwards.
CCGTGAGTGTAACGTACACAGCACCACCCCACCACACCACAGCAGGGTGCACGTGGAGAACACGCTACGGAGGTCGCCAACCACAGCAGGCACACAGGCAGTCCATGAGCTGCGTCTCACCATCCACAAACACAGGGATGGCGGCAGGATATAACTGTTCTACGGAAACTCTAAAGCCATACCCTATGAACCCATGCGGCTGGGAGCATAGACACACACACACAGCTGGCAGGCATGGTGATTGGCCACACCCCCACATACCCAACCGCACAACAATATGACACAGGTATGGAACGCGCTACGTGGACCACTGAACACAGCACCGTCAGAGGCACACGTCCAGGTGGGTGACTACATCCGTAAAGGAATAGCCGCCGATAGCCAAGGTATGTGTTGCCAAGTGTCTAAAATAACTACACTCTACTAGGGCAGCTGTGAACACACACACCCCACACACACACGGGGAAGTGCCGGGAGTCAAACCTACACCTACTTACATGAACACACAACAGCATGATGAATTTACAGAACGCGCTACCGACATTACTGAGCACAGCGCTGTCAGAGGCATACTTCTAGGCAGGTGACATCCTCCGTAAGGGAATAGCTGGCAATAGCCAAGGTATGTGTTGCGAAGCGTCTAAAAGCATGTCTATCTGCAGAGGCAGCTGGAAACACACACACACACACACCTCACACACACACGGGGAAGGGCCGGGAGTCGAACCTATGCCTACCTACATGAACTCAGTACAGCATGATGCATTTACAGAACGCGCTACTGACATTACTGAGCACAGCACTGTCAGAGGCATACTTCTAGGCGGGTGACATCAACCGTAAGGGAATAGCTGGCAATAGCCAAGGTATGTGTTGCGAAGCGTCTAAAAGCATGTCTATCTGCAGAGGCAGCTGGAAACACACACACACACACCTCACACACACACGGGGAAGGGCCGGGAGTCGAACCTATGCCTACCTACATGAACACACTACAGCATGATGAACTTACAGAACGTGCTACCGAGATTACTGAGCACAGCGCTGTCAGAGGCATACTTCTAGGCGGGTGACATCATCCATAAGGGAATAGCTGACAATAGCCAAGGTATGTGTTGCGAAGTGTCTAAAAGCATGTTCATCTGCAGAGGCAGCTGGAAACACACACACCCACACACATGGGGAAGGGCCGGAAGTCGAACATACGCCTACCTACATGAACTCAGTACAGCATGATGCATTTACAGAACGCGCTACCGACATTACTGAGCACAGCGCTGTCAGAGGCATACTTCTAGGTGGATGACATCAACTGTAAGGGAATAGCTGGCAATAGCCAAGGTATGTGTTGCGAAGCGTCTAAAAGCATGTCCATCTGCAGAGGCAGCTGGAAACACATCTCACACACACACGGGGAAGGGCCGGGAGTCGAACCTACGCCTACCTACATGAACACACTACAGCATGATGCATTTACAGAACGCACTACCGAGATTACTGAGCACAGTGCTGTCAGAGGCATACTTCTAGGCGGGTGACATCATCCATAAGGGAATAGCTGGCAATAGCCAAGGTATGTGTTGCGAAGCGTCTAAAAGCATGTCCATCCGCACTGGCAGCTGGAAACACACACACACCTCACACACACACAGGGAAGGGCCGGGAGTCGAACCTACGCCTACCTACATGAACACACTACAGCATGATGCATTTACAGAACGCGCTACCGAGATTACTGAGCACAGTGCTGTCAGAGGCATACTTCTAGGTGGGTGACATCATCCATAAGGGAATAGCTGGCAATATCCAAGGTATGTGTTGCGAAGCGTCTAAAAGCATGTCCATCTGCAGAGGCAGCTGGAAACACACACACCCACACCCACCTCACACACACAGACAGGGAAGGGCCGGGAGTCGAACTTACGCCTACCTATATGAACTCACTACAGCATGATGCATTTACAGAACGCGCTACCGAGATTACTGAACACAGCGCTGTCAGAGGCATACTTCTAGGTGGGTGACATCATCCATAAGGGAATAGCTGGCAATAGCTAAGGTATGTGTTGCGAAGCGTCTAAAAGCATGTTCATCCGCAGAGACAGCTGGAAACACACACACACCTCACACAAACACGGGGAAGGGCCAGGAGTCGAACCTACGCCTACCTACATGAACACACTACAGCATGATGAACTTACAGAATGTGCTACCGAGATTACTGAGCACAGTGCTGTCAGAGGCATACTTCTAGGCAGGTGACATCATCCATAAGGGAATAGCTGACAAAAGCCAAGGTATGTGTTGCAAAGCGTCTAAAAGCATGTTCACCTGCAGAGGCAGCTGGAAACACACACACCCACCTCACACAGGGAAGGGCCGGGAGTCAAACCTACGCCTACCTACATGAACTCACTACAGCATGATGCATTTACAGAACGCACTACCGAGATTACTGAGCACAGTGCTGTCAGAGGCATACTTCTAGGCGGGTGACATCATCCATAAGGGAATAGCTGGCAATAGCCAAGGTATGTGTTGCGAAGCATCTAAAAGCATGTCCATCTGCAGAGGCAGCTGGAAACACACACACACATACACAGGGAAGGGCCAGAAGTCGAACCTATGCCTACTTACATGCACACACTACAGCATGATGCATTTACAGAACGCACTACCGAGATTACTGAGCACAGCACTGTCAGAGGCATACTTCTAGGCGGGTGACATCATCCATAAGGGAATAGCTGGCAATAGCCAAGGTATGTGTTGCGAAGCGTCTAAAAGCATGTCCATCTGCAGAGGCAGCTGGAAACACACACACACGGAAGGGCTGGGAGTCGAACCTACACCTACCTACATGAATACACTACAGCATGATGCATTTACGGAACGCGCTACCGAGATTACTGAGCACAGCACTGTCAGGAGGCATACCCCTAGGTGGGTGATATCATTTGCAGAGGCAAGGCAGCCGATAGGGAATGAAGACAGAGTGTGCAGTCACACAGCATGTTACCATCCCATGGTGGGCATACAGTAACACGGTAGTGCTGCAGTCGGGAATACCAACTAACTACGGAGCAGTACATCACGACATGGATACGGGATGCACCACATACAGTATACCCTATGAGAGGGCATCCGGCGTGCACGATGTAGGCAGCCATTGTGGCATAACAACCACATATGACTCACCTGGATGGTCACCATGGCTATGCAGGATGTCATTGGCCATGGCTACACGCCTAGTAGCAGACATCGGTGCTGACGGTAGTGTGTACCCCCGAATGGTGTACTGGCCATGCCCTCACACCTAGCGGTTGCAAAGGGGAGACAGACATGCTCACGAGGTATCAATGCAGATGGGCGCGGTGTGCACTGTACTGTGTGTCCATCTACACAGCTGCTTACTGGGCATGCTCAGACACTTAGAATCTGCACAGTGCAGACATGCATACACATGGGGCGAAATCATGGGAGGCAGAATGTGGACCGTCGTGTGTGTCCACCCACACAACAGCAACCCGGCCATGCCACAGACGTGGCGGTTGCGAAGGGGAAACAGGCATGCACACGGGGTATCAATGCAGACGGGCGCGGTGTGCACTGTACTGTGTGTCCATCTACACAGCTGCTTACTGGGCATGCTCAGACACTTAGAATCTGCACAGTGCAGACATGCATACACATGGGGTGAAATCATGGGAGGCAGAATGTGTACCGTCGTGTGTGTCCACCCACACAACAGCAACCCGGCCATACCACAGACGTGGCGGTTGTGAAGGGGAAACAGGTATGCACACGGGGTATCAACGCAGACGGGCGCAGTGTGCACTGTACTGTGTGTCCATCTACACAGCTGCTTACTGGGCACGCTCAGACAGTTAGCATCTGCACAGTGCAGACATGCATACACATGGGGTGAAATCATGGGAGGCAGAATGTGGACCATCGTGTGTGTCCACCCACACAACAGCAACCTGGCCATGCTCACACACGTAGTATGTGCTACGCGCCGTCCGGCATGCAGACGGAGTGCACACACCACAAGTCACAGCCAGGTAAACCCGTACACACGCACAGGGTGGACACACATGCAGTTACATGTACACACACAGATGACAGCACAGGCGTCACGGGTGCAGGCTGAACATGTACACACTGCAGTGAACACTGTAGCTGCCATGCCAGCACCATGTCATCGGTGCAGCAGTATGCCTCACAGTCCAGCAACAGCATGTGACATATGTCCACAAGACTATGTGGCGGTGTACGTCCGTCATGCAGAGTACACATGTACTATCAATGATCCCACAGGTGTGATGTAGTCCACCCATACTGGTATACACGGACAGGCATGCTCCACACATACCACGGGCCTGACACAGATATGACACATGACTGCAGCTGTACCACAGTGAAACAATGTCCGGATATGTCACATATGTGATTTCCTGGCTGTGTGCATGGACTGCACGCAGGACACATACGAAGCCTGTGATGTACCACATGCATAACACAGGCGTACGCGGTAATACACACACAAAGGGAAGGCGGACACATGTCTGTGGTATGCACCCCTACAGGGTGTAGCGGTGTTCACTGGGACACATACCCTTGTACAGTTTGCCTGTGACAGCTGTGATACCATACCACAGTCCATGTTCCATGTATGTCGACACACATGTCACAACGTATCAATGCATACACACATGACAACAGGGGATACATGTGACACGTGTACTGTGCACGGTGCAGCCGTGCATGAGCGGTGTCCATAACACAGTTGCAACCCCCTACCTCATGCATACCCATCATGGGGGCCGTCATATGGTGGCATAGTAACAGCACGCATGGCAGTCTGTGTGTACACCATGTGTTTAAACACCTGTCCACATGCATGTGTGCAGGTGCTGGTCACAGGTGTGTCACACACCATCCTACCCTGCCATGTGCATACAGTCTGCTATGTCGCCTTTACATGACAGCGCTGCCATAATGCATACCCATCGGCCATGCATCATCGACCATATGTCACATGGCCACTGTAACCCCTACCACCTCCCAAGTGCAAATATTGGCACAGCTGCCAGATACAGTGGTAGTGCAGGATGCACTACATACCGCTGCACGCCTGCACATATCCCATATAGGGGGTGTGGCATTCCTAGCACCAACATGTGTGCAGGAATGTGTGCCCATGTATGCCACAGATCGGGGGGACTATGTGCCACGTGCCACACATCACTGTACACCATGGTAGAGATCTGTACCTACCTCAGTGTGGGGTGCATGGATGTGGATGGTGCAGTACATGCAACACGTCATCCCTCCGTGTAGACATGTGTGGTCACCACCATGTCAGTGTGTCAACATGTGTGTATGTCTGCTGCCTGTTGTGAGGGTGTATGCAGATATAGTGTTGTGACTGGACACTGACCACACAGGGTGACCATCCCATACTGGTGCTGCATTGTACAGCCCTGTCAATGCCATACCTGTGAGCCTTACTGGCCACCTGTGCAAGACCACCCCCTGTGACATGGCATGTGGGTGCATTGTCTTGTGAGGGTGCTGACCACACAGACAGGTGTCCCCATCTGCACACAATGGGGTGTGTGCCATAGAGGTGTACGCACTGCGATTGCGGACATATTCCTGTACCGGTACAGTGTCCGACTGCTGCACACCGTGCACCACAGCTGACAGGTGACACCTGCGGTCAGTAGCCAGCACACTGCGTACGACACCTGCAGTATGTCACCATACCTGTACTGTGTCATGCCATGTATGTGATGTCTCTGTCCACCATAGCCTGTGGCACCGACTACAGGCGTCAGGTGCAGTATATGTGTGGACATGTGCGTCATGTACCGTGTAAGCAACGTTACACTATATCTGGCTCTGTGCTCCACAGGTTTATGTGTATAACCTCTCTTCTTGCAATCCCGACTGTCTGTTCTCTATATCACAAAAGCTCTGCACCTGCTCCCATAGTATTCCTACATAGGTAAAGTACATGTATACTAAATGGAGTACTACACTGGCCTAGAATCCCCTTGTGTACCCACTTCCCTATAGGTGCCTTCTGACCCAGTTACACAGCAAATGCATTCACATTCTCTGGCATGTCGAAGGGTCAATTGCTAGTGACCGCTCCTGTTCAGATGGTGAATCTGGGCGTCCTGGGCACTGTTACAGGTGCCTCATGGACATGGACAAGCCGCACCTCCCCCACTGAACATAATACATGTGACAGATGCAACTATATATAGGGGCTGTGCTTTCTCAAACCATGACCGGCAAGACCAAACGAGAGGGGAAGGACACCATGCACACCGCAAACCCAGTGTCACATGTGACTATCGCAAATGCTAATCAAACACATGAACACACTGAGACATACCTGGAGGCACAGTTAAAACATGTCACGAACCTAACGAGCCCTCTGAAGCAGACACCCAAGCAACTGCCTCCACAAGACATAGGACATACAACACATAGTTCTCAACGTCAGTGTGCTAAACAGTCAGAGCCCCAAAGGCAACACACACAATGCCAGACACACTTGTAATGGGTGACGCCACTGTCAGACACACCGACGTCCCACCCACCAGACTGAACAAGGTAATGATCACAGTAGGCTGCCTGTCAGGCGCTGGAATCCGCCACATAACACACGCACTCAGGTCACTCCACAGCATGTACAGGTATGATGCGGTCATTGCCCATGCTAGTGTCAACGACTGGAGACATACCACCCTGGGATACATTAAAGGAGACATAGAGGGCCACTCAGATTGTGTAGCCCAGGCCAGCATGTCCCTGACCCTGGGCAGTATCCCACCCTCATCAAGTATGATGCCACTATACTGGCTCCAAGTGGTCACCCTTGATAATGTGCCTGGTTACCGGTGTCAGTCTGAGGGGATCCAAATTCCTCATACCTGGGATGACATGCTTGGCACGCCACGCCCCTTCACAAGGGATGGCTCGCACCTGTCGCCCCTGTTCTTCAAGGGTTTGCTAAGGCACCTGCCTCCCCCACAGTGCCCACTGCAGGCAAGGCTGGAATGATAAACCTATCACCCTACACTACAAACCTGGAGAACAGACAGGGTAATACTGCTCAGTGCCAGTGGTCTACACCCAAGCTGCACACCCTCAAATGCACTCCTCAGTATGGAGGACATCGATGTCAGTGCTGTGACTGAAACATTGTTCAGGGCTGCTGAGAGCACCCCAGCACTATCAGGTCATACCCCATATCACGCGTTCAGGACCATAACCCGGACCTAACACAGAAGGAGGAGTCTCCATTTCCATGAAGGATACACACACCTCCAGGTTGGCAGAAATGCGTAGCAGCGGGGAATATCCAGGTGCAATTAACCATGGGTAGGACTGCCCTACAGTTTGTTGCATGCTACAGACCACCCTCCCAAACCCAGGATACCTGCACAGCCTTCCTGAAGACACTGGTGAGTATGAATGCTCTCACAACACCGTCATATTGGGTGACATCAACCACCCATACATAGACCGGGAACATTACCCAGGACACAACACCCTACACCAAAGGTTCCAGGTGTTCATACACCTGAATGCTGTGGAACAACCATGCACCATACCCACAAGGGGGGGAACTATACTAGTTCTTATCATCACACATGGGGACGCCATGCTCCACACAGGATGTACATCCCTCAATGGTGAGGTCAGACCATATAGTGAACTCACTGGAGATCCGCATCCTGCACCCAACACCTGCATGGGAGACCACATTGAAGACCTCTCCACAGTGAACCACACACGTCATACGACTGGTGTGGTACCCTACAAGGCCTCCATGCCAGTGGTAAACACAGGCCACACTGATGAAACCCTTACAAATGCCTTCTATGAGCACCCCCAGGAATGTCTGCACTAAGCGATCCTGATAACATCAGGACCTTGTCCACCAAAGGCAGGCACATGGTCTGGTAGACCCCAGCCATTGACAAACCGTACAATAAGAGTTGAAAGCTACTACATGACAGAGCAATATCAGTCCACCAAACAGGCAGTTTCAACATGGCCCCGTGGTGGACTGCAAAGGCCATAGAACATAAGCCTACGTAAAAGGGGAAGCACACAGTTATCCCCGGGAATT